>NC_060067.1:76831818-77134848 GCF_922984935.1 Meles meles
ATTTCTGTTCAATGATATTCTTAGGATTTTTTCTCTTTTATAGGACCCCCCTTAATATTTCCTGCAGTGTCGGCTTGGTGGTTGCATAGTCTTTTAAGCCTTGCAGGTCTTGGAAACTCTTTATCTCTCCTTCCATTTTAAATGTCAGTCTTGCTGGATAGAGTATTCTTGGTTGCATGTTCTTCTCATTTAGTACTCTGAATATATTTTGCCAGCCCTTCCTGGCTTTCCAGGTCTCTGTGGAAAGGTCTGACGTTATTCTAATGGGCTTTCCTCTGTATGTAAGAAGCTTCTTTGTCCTAGCTGCTTTTAAGAGGGTCTCTCTTGAAACATAATTCCCCATTTTAACGATAAGTGCCGTGAGGACTTTCGAGAATCTAAAATCTTGGGAGGAAATCTTTCTGCCTCTAGTACATGAACGTTGTTTCCATTCGTGAGATTGGGAAAATTTTCATAGACAACTTCTTCCACTATATCTTCTAGACTTCTTTCTTTTTCTTCCCCTTCAGGGATTCCAATAATTCTGACGTTGGAACGTTTCATGGCATCGTTTATTTCCCTGATTCTGTTTTCGTGGCTTCTGAGCTGTTTGTTCCAGGCTTCCTCCTGATCCTTTCTCTCTATCTGTTTGTCCTCCAGATCACTAATTCTATCTTCTGTCTCAGTTACCCTAGCTTTTAGAGAATTTAGATTGGATTGGAACTCATTGAGAGCATTTTGAACATCATCCCTGGTGGCTTTCAGTTCTGCCCTAACATTGTGAACATCATCCCTGGTGGCTTTCAGTTCTGCCCTAATCAATTCTGTTTGGTCATCCATGGCTTTCTCCAACCTAGCTATTGCCTGGATAATTGTTAGTCTGAATTCCTTTTCTGACATATTGTCTATGTCGATAGCCATTAGCTCTGTTGCAGAAGGCCCATCCTCTGTATTTTTCTTCTGTTGGGTATTCCTCCTCCTAGTCATTTTGGTAAGAGATGACTAAACAGATGCAGCTGGACTTATCAATTGTGGTGCAGTCAATGTGCACCCTGGAACACTTCTGTGCAATCAGGATTCCCCACCCAAATGAGAGAAAAAAGAAAAGAAAAAGAAATAGAGAAGAAGAAAGAAAAAAAAGGGGGGAAAGAAAAAAGGAAAAAAAAAGAGAGAGAGAGATAGGGAAAAAAAAGGGAAGATAAAAGAGAAGGCTCAGCCCAAATGGGCCACAAGGTAAGATTTGTGGAGTATACAAACAAAAACAGACAGAAAAAAAGAGTGATAAGAGTATATGACAAGAGAAAAAACTATGTATATATAAGCAAAAAAAAAAAAAAAAAAAAAAAGGGGGAAGAACCTCATCAGAAAGAACCCCAAGTATAAGGTTTATATATTATCAGGACAAACCCAAATTCACAGAAACACTGACAGAAGGAAAAATTGGGAGAATGGTTATAGATTCTCAGTGTGGGTGAGGAAGGTTATTTTGATTCTTCCTGAAGGTATCTTGATGTTTTTGTTAAGGGACTCAACTTTCCTAAGTTACAGGGGGATTAGAAACTGGTTTGCCTATAGGGGTAGCATTGATTGGGGAAAGGGGATTACCTTGAAGTTTAACTCTATATGTATAGTAGAAAATAAAAATTAAAAAAGAATAAACGACTAAACTAAGTTAAAATTAAAAAGAATTTAAAAAAATAGAAAAACAAAAGAAAAACATGGGTATATGTATTAAAAAGTTCAGGTTAGAAGGTTATTAAAGAATTTGATGTACTGGACATCTCAGTGTGATGGTAAATAGGTTAAAAAATTATCTGTATGTATAAAAAAAAAAAGAACCAGAATATTGGTAAAGAGTTAAAAATAAAAGTTGTATTTATGAAGTAGTGGTGATTGTTCTCTTGTAGTCTTTTTTTTTTTTTTTTCTTCCTTCCTGGTTGGTTTTCTGGGGGAGGAGCCTGCCACGTGGGTTTTCAGACAATGATGTTCCCTGAGTTAGGTCCTCCCGCTCCCCTCAAGGGGGTGAGCTCTTTTTTTTCCAGGAAACTGTTTTTTTCAGCCTTTTGTTCTCTGGGGGTTTTTATGTTCTTTCATCTGCTTTCTCTCGCCTTGACAGCTTTTGATGGTTTTTGGAGGTTTAGAGGAGAGCAAACAGCACCCCAACCTCCCTCTCAGAGAGAAGCCTCAGACTGTTTTTCAAAAGCTGCTGGCAGAGTCGGTTCTGAGTCACTGTCCCTGGGGATGCAGGAGCTCCTCGTTGTACCCAAAACCAGGGCTGCGGTGGCTGTCTAGGTAGCTCCAGACTGCCAGAGAGGTTCGGAGCAGAGATCGCACACTAAGATTTTCCCGCTGTCCCGGGCTGGGAATGTCTGGTTTTTCCGGCTGCCAGAGCTCCAGGCTAGCGCCTATGAGCACCTATCCCAAGGGAGGGTGTGGGATGCGCGCGTTTCAGGATTGCCGTCTGGCCAGGCTCCCAGCCCCTCACGGGAGCCAGACCCCACTCGTTCTCGGGCGCGCTGGCGTTCAAGCGCACTGGCGGCTCAGGGACAGGGACCTGATTTCTCCGCCGCACTCTCTCTGGCTCCGCGCCAGGGGAGGCTGTCCTGGGTCCGGGGACTTAGGTCCCTGACCCTAACCGCCCAGATTCCCACTATTAACCCCCCCGCCCCGCGATCCTTTGCTGTTTGTTTTTTGAGTGCTTTCAACCAGACTCCAAGTTAATGCTGGTCCCCAGACGCAGAGCACTCTAGTGTTGGGGTGTTACTTTGCGATCGGTCACCTCTGGTGGCTCCCTCCCCCTTTTGTTTATCTTCCGATATCAGTCGGACGTTCCCAGTCTGCTTTACCTGCCACTGGCATCTTCTGCTCCTGTAGAGATCCAGACGTGTATAATTCTGATCTCAGGCTGATTTCATGAGTGGTCAGAGTTCTTTGGTAGGTAATCAGCTCACTTTAGGGTACAGGTTGAAATGGTGCCTCCTCCTACTTCCCCGCCATCTTGACTCCCCCCCAGTATAGACATTTTAACAATGTTTAGTCTTCCAATCCAAGAGCATGGAACAGTCTTCCATCTTTTTGTGTCTTCTTCAATTTCTTTCATGAGTGTTTTGTAGTTCCTCGAGTACAGATCCTTTACCTCTTTGGTTAGGTTTATTCCCAGGTATCTTATGGTTCTTGGTGCTATAGTAAATGGAATCAATTCTCTAATTTCCCTTTCTGTATTTTCATTGTTAGTGTATAAGAAAGCCACTGATTTCTGTACATTGACTTTGTATTCTGCCACGTTACTGAATTGCTGTATGAGTTCTAGTAGTTTGGGGGTGGAGTCTTCGGGGTTTTCCATATAAAGAATCATGTCATCTGCGAAGAGAGAGAGTTTAACTTCTTCTTTGCCAATTTGGATACATTTTATTCCTCTTTGTTGTCTGATTGCCGTTGCTAGAACTTCTAATACTATGTTGAACAAGAGTGGTGAGAGTGGGCATCCTTGTCATGTTCCTGATCTCAACGGGAAGGCTGCAAGCTTTTTCCCATTGAGGATGATATTTGCTGTGGGTCTTTCATAGATAGATTTTATGAAGTTCAGGAATGTTCCCTCTATCCCTATACTTTGAAACGTTTCCATCAATATTATATTTTACATTCTGTTTTCCTGTACAATAAAGTTCCTTGTTTTCTTACTATTTCAGCAAAAGTTTGTGAGTGTTAAATTCAGAGGTCACTGAAAACATGTATTTGCTCATTCCTGAAGGCAATTTAGCTATAACATCAGTTACATTTACATGTTTCTTTTCTTTTGATCTTTTTAAGTTCTCTACAAAATATTTAGTTCTAGATTTGTTTTTATTTCTGTTTGTATTACCTTGATCAGCATTTCTTTGCTCTCTCAACGTAGGAGTGAAAACCTATATGTCACTTTCAAATCCTATAGCAATTCTGGAATTCCTTGATGTTTCAGGACACTAATTTCAGGTCACTAATTCCTTGATGTTTAATTAACTTAATTTTAATTTTGAAAAGTAAGTTATCTTCACACTGAGGGTTTTATTTATTTGTTTGTTTATTTTTCCCTGTCAATTTGATTAGATAGACATTTAACCAAATGAGATTTCAGGTTAGTTTCCCTGACTTTTCCTATTTTTATTTTCATAATAATTTGTGTATTCCTTTTTCATCTTTGATGTTGTCTATGCCATCTCTCACCCTTTTCCTCCACTTAAATCAATAACATGAGTAATATCACTAGTGTTTTTAAAAAAATCTTTTGGTTTTAGGGAAGCCTGGGAGGCTCAGTAAGTTAAGTGTCCTCTTGATTTTGGCTCACATCATGAATCTCAGTGTTGTGAGACTGAGCCCTGTGTCAAGCCCTGTGCTGGTTGTGGAACCTGCTTCATATTCTCTCTCCTTCTCCCTCTGCCCCTCCCCCCCTCTCTATATCCCTCTATCTCTCCATGTCTAAACAAAAAACAAAAAGAATCTTTCACTTTTTTAACACTTTATATTCCAAATTTTTCTAGCCCATGTATTTCTATGTTTACCTATATTATCCTCTTGGTGTTACCAGTTTCTAAAATCAGGATTTAAAGTAACTAGTCTCCCTCCAATCTCTACTTCAAATATCTCACACACTTTATATATAGTCTTTTCAATATCAAATTTTACATAAGGAATTTCACTACTTCTTGACTGGTGAATTTTGAGATGTCTTCTTTTATATTGAGGTGATTTTAAAATTCCTCTTTTTTTTCTATTTCTATCTTAAACAATTACATTCTGACCAGCCACGCTACATACAGATTCTGTGACATTTGTTAATATTTTATGGTCAGATACATGTTACTTTTCTTATAAATTCCCCTAGAGGACCTGATAAAGATGCATTACTTGCCATTGTTAAAAGAAGTATTATATATCAAATTTGTTAGCTCAATGGTCTTACCAATATTCAAGGTTTTCTATGTGTTTGTTTTAATTCTGTTTTATTGGAATACAATTTATCTATCAAAAGCTAAGAGGTATATTAAGATGACTCTTCATGAAAAAAAGCTACTCTTCATGAAAATATATTTCTTAGTTCTATTTTCTAGATTAGCATTTTGCTTTATAGTTTGAATTGTTAGGTATATATGGGTATATTTTGTTAAATGTTCTTGGTAAGTTGTAACTTTAATCAATATGTAGTGACTTAATTTTATGTAGTAATGCTTTAAAAAAATTCAACAAAGTATTGCACAAGAGAGAAAATTAAAAAAAAAAAAAAAACACAGCTAGCATAATTCACAAAAATGAAAACATTCATGTAACAACTACCCAGAAAAAAAAATAAGGTAATATCAGCTTCCTACAATCCCCACACACAGCACCAGGCAGTACTGTTAAGAACTTTGAAGAGTGGTATTTTATCGGTTTTATAAGCTACCTTTTTCATTCTAGCTATTTTGGGGGGTATGAAGTCATAACACATCTGGTTTTAATCTACGTTCTCCAGGCAATCATTGTAATGAGCACTTCTTATTTTATTAATGGCTCTTTGACTTTTCAGTTTTTTTTTTTTCATGTATTTCATATGGAATGTATTTGATTTCTAGATCAGTTTAGGGACCACTGAGATTTTTATAATATTGACTGTTTCAGTCAATTGATATGGAATATCTTTCCACTTATTTTCCTTCTGTTTTCTCATTAATATTTTGCATTTTCATTGTATAGGTCTTGAACATTTTCATTTATTTTATTTATTTTTAGGTATTTATGTTTTAATATGATTTAAAATTATATTGACATAAAATACCAATATGTATTTATTTGTTATTAGTATATAAAGTAAATACAACAAATTTCATAGATAACTTTGAATCCATTCACCTTCCTGAAATTGTTTCTCTCTTCAAATACACTATGTGCAAGTACACTGGAATTTTTATGTACATAATTACATCATCTACATAAAAAGTTATTTTTTCTACAAAAATCTTATGTTTTAAAATATCTTTTCTTCATTGTACTGTTTAAAACTTCGGTATGATATTGAGTGTAAAGGGGAATAGAAATAATTGTATTTGATTCTCAGTGATAATTATATATTAATAAATGCAACTAAATATAATGTTCTCCCAAGGACTCTTATAGATAATTTATTAGGTTAAGAGAATGTGATTTATTTCTAGTTTGCTAAGAATCATGATCTTGACTAAGTTCTTGAATTTAGAGCAAATGATCGTCCTGCAAGTCTTTTGACATGGTGAATTACATTGATTGATTTTCCAAAGTTTAATGAGCCTTCTGTTTTCTGGAATGAAACCAATTTTGTTCTGATATTTCATTTTTGTTTAATCTCTGGACTTCTAATTTTTTTTCTATTGACTATAAGACATATTTTCTTATTTGAATGTCTAGTATTTTTTTAAAAATTCGCTTTGAAAACTCTATACACAACAATGGTAAAATCACCATTTTTTTTCTTACAAATGGGTTAAATTACTTAAGTAAATTACCTAATCCTATCAAGAACTAAACTAAATTGATGCTTATTTGACATTTTATTAGACTCAGGCTATCTCTCCTTTGTTTCTGATTCTCAAGCAAGATTTTGCAATACTGGGAAAATTTAATTTTCCCACAAAAATATTCTACCTTAGCTTTTCAATGTTCTACTAAATACAAGTTCAAAATCTTACAAGTATCTTAAGAGGAAGTTCAGCAGTTCACTTCCCAGAAGGTTTTGTTTCCTAAAAGCATTAAGAATCTGGAGGAGACTTCATTCTGTCCATTAGAAGATTTTGGCCTCACTCCTTAACATCCTGAGCTGGAATAGACCTCAAAACCTCTAAGTTCTGAAGCTTGCCTTTTTATTACATGGAACTGCAAACTTTACCAAGATTACTTTTAAAAAATATGTCACATCTTTCTTATTGTTCAGGATACACAGAATATTTATATTCATGATTCTGCATAATGAAATATATTTTCAACTTTGTTTTGTTTATTTGCTTAGATACATCAGTACACACTTGGAAAGTCAGTTTAATTTGCATATACTAAACTATTTTATTAATTTTCTGTCATTCAAAAATGATAAAATAAGGTATCTTTTTTGTTGTTTGACTGTTTTTTTAGATGCCAGTAGATATAAAAAATGTTTATCATGGAGACAATACAAATATTTACTTCTTTGTGTACATTTTAGAATTGCAATCACCAGCCATGCTTTATTCTTTGCCTATACTTCATCTTTTGTGTACATTTGCAGCATGGAAACAGACTAGTTCTAGAAAAAAACAACTCTGTGAAAAATGGTTTCCTAGAAAAAAAAATAGAGAATCATTGTTTATAAACTTCAACAGTGTTCATCATAGAAATAGAAAATTTAAAAAAAGAAAATTAAATAAAAATATCTTTATGTTAAATAATATATATTGAAAATCTGTAAGTTTCTCCTTGGTCCAATGTGAGAATCCTTGGCCCAACTTGAAGATACCATACATTTTGTAATGTAAGATTGTGCTTACGACAAATTATGAGATTATATATGCCCTCAAGCTATTTGGATAAAATTTATTTAACCATATTTTACCAGACATAGTTATTTTTTAAAATAACATTAATTGCTTCTCTTGAGCAAGCTTCAATTTAACAACTTGATTTTAAACCTATAATTTATAATCCTAAAACTATATATAAAGTACATAGTTTATATAAACAACAAACTCAATTGTAAATTTCAATATAGATTCAATATTTGAATTTTGTACTCAATACCATTGTGCTAATGGTTTTAGCACATTACTTCTGTTTAAAATTCTATTGTGTTTTCACTACATCTTTTCCCACTTTTATCATGGAACACAATGTTGTACTGTGTAAATGCCTTTCTTTAGTTTTAATAAAAGAAATATGAAGGCATACAAACACTGACTTTAATATGTCATGATTTCATTAATTTCATCTTACTCCATATGTTTTAAAAATTGATAAATAACTAAATATCAAAAAGTAGTAAGTAAGGTGTTAGCTTTTACCTCCATAATTATACGTTAGAGATTGTGTATAGATTTCTTCAGGTGTTTTTTAAATCCAAATTTCTCTAATACTTAAATAATCTTAATTTCTGGTTATTGGGTAAATGAGAAAATTGACTTTTTCTAGATCATAATTTAAGACAAAATTAAATTTAATAGACTAAACAACTAGTGCATCTATAAATATATTTAGAAAAAAGCAATAGAATCTATAAGTTGTAATAGTAATGAAGTGAGATATGTTTAACTGTTTTTATTACCAATGATCAGCTGGTAGAAGAATAATAAACTCCTTTTTGTTACATGTTTATAAAGACAAAATCATAAGTAAGTTGCTCAATTTTGTGGCTAAACCTATCAATGTATTTACATATGAAATTCTACTGTTTTGATAATTTCTACAGAATATAATAATGTACATTCTACTTTAAAATGTTTCAGCATACTAGCAAGGCATTTTCAATCAGAGAAAGACAACTATCATATGATCTCCCTGATATGAGGACATGGAGAAGCAACATGGGGGGTTAGGGGGATAGGAGAAGAATAAATAAAACAAGATGGGATTGGGAGGGAGACAAACCATAAATGACTCTTAATCTCACAAAACAAACTGGGGGTTGCTGGGGGGAGGTGGGATTGGGAGAGGGGGAGGGGGCTATGGACATTGGGGAGGGGAGGAGAACCATAAGAGACTATGGACTCTGAAAAACAACCTGAAGGTTTTGAAGGGTCAGGGGTGGGAAGTTGGGGGAACAGGTGGTGGGTAATAGGGAGGGCACGTTTTGCATGGAGCACTGGGTGTTGTGCAAAAACAATGAATACTGTTACGCTGAAAAAAATAAATAAAATGGAAAAAAAATTCATTCAAAATCTCACTCAAAATGGACTACTAATATCCAGTCTTTTTTTGAAAGACAAATAAATCTATCAATAGTCTGCATATCTTTTAAAATATATACACAAGAGGGGCACCTGGGTGGCTCAGTCATTAAGTGTCTGCCTTTGGCTCAGATCATGATCCTGGGGTCCTGGGATCAAGCCCCACATCAGGCTGCCTGCTTCTCCCTCTTCTACTACTTGTGTTCCCTCTCTCACTGTCTCTCTTCCTATGAAATAAGCAAATAAAATCTTAAAAAAAATACACACAAGGTACCCGAGGGAAGCATATTTAACATAAATAGTAATATACCCATAATTTGTAAGATACTTTTTCCTAGTAATTACTATCTTATTAATCTACTATTTTATCTGGATAACTTATAATTTTATCTCTTCTAGCTAAAGAAGCTATTAAAAAAAACTATTTGCGGGCGCCTGGGTGGTTCAGTGGGTTAAAGTCTCTGCCTTCAGCTCAGGTCATGATCCCAGGGTCCTGGGATCGAGCCCTGCATCGGGCTCTCTGCTCTGCAGGGAGCCTGCTTCCTCCTCTCTCTCTGCCTGCCTCTCTGCCTAGTTGTGATTTCTCTCTGTCAAATAAATAAAACATTAAAAAAAAACTATTTGTTCTTGAAATAGAATTTTTCATACACAATAAACTTTAGTTAAAAAAAGGGTAATATTCTTGGGGTGCCTGGGTGGCTTAGTGGGTTAAACCTCTGCCTTCGGCTCAGGTCATGATCTCAGGGTCCTGGGATCAAGCCTCACATCGGGCTTTCTGCTCAGCAAGAAGCCTGCTTCCCTCTCTCTCTCTGCCTGCCTCTGTACCTATCTGTGATCTCTCCCTGTGTTAAATAAATAAATAAAATCTTAAAAAAAAGGTAATATTCTATAATATACTTGTCCTTCTTGTTTTTATATTTAAAACTATGTTTGTCCATATCCTTTTTGGAATGATAGAAATGACTTAATGATAACTTTCCACAAGGACATATTAATTATATTTTAAAATCCTCAGGGACTTAATATTGAGATATTAAACCAGAGAATAACGTTTTTCACATCTTACAATTAATATGATGCTATTATAATGCCTTCTCCTTCTTCGGAATGTTATGAAGAATAATATAGTGTCTTGGAAAACCTAAAAACCCTGGAAACTTCTAGTGCCTTAAAACAAGGCCTTATGGTGAGTTCCAGGTGTTGTATGAAACTGTTGAATAATTATATTGAACACCTAAAACTAATATTAAGCTGTATGTTACATAACTGGAATGTAACTAAAAACTAAAAAAACAAACAAGTCCCCAAAACAAATTCACCAACTTTTCTTATGTTGTGTGATTAGTTGCTTTTTAATCCAATAAAGAATGTTGCTCACGACCTCTTGTTCAAAGAACCTTCACCACTTAGTTTCCAGTTACCACTTTCTCTTGGCTTTCAATGGCTGTTCTCTACAGCTTATTGACTGGTCGTCCTTCATTTCCCTAGTTTTTTATTGTAGTTTCTCTCCTAGATTTATTTAGAGAAAAAAGTCACAACTCTTCTGGTCCTAGGATTACCTTAAACTCTTAAAACATATACACCAATAAACCCATTTATGTTTCCAGATTCAGTAGCTTTGACTATCACCCATGTGTTGATCACTCCATAATATTTATCTCAACCCTAAAGCTCGTCCTTGAAATGTTCTTCTTTGTGATATATCTACTGAAAGTTTACTACGTGTATAAAACTTACTATAGGTCAAACTGAACTGCTTATTTTTTTTAATTTATAGAATGAATTTTATTTTATTTTATTTTTGTTTATTTTCAGCGAAACAGTGTTCATTGTTTTTGCACCACACCCAGTGCTCCATGCAGTACGTGCCCTCCCTATTACCCACCACCTGGTTCCCCAACCTCCCACCCCTCGCTCCTTCAAAACCCTCTGGTTGTTTCTCAGAGTCCATAGTCTCTCATGGAGACATGAACTCCTTATACCCCCCAATACACATCTGCTTTTCCTGTAACTTTTAACTTTTTAGCTGATATGACTGTAAATCAACTAAAATCTATGAAGATTTTCTGGACTTCCCTTTTTCCCCTTCAAATTGATAATCCTGCTGGTTCTACATTCAAAATACAGCCAAACACTGGTCATATTGCTATCACAGTACCATCATTACTATATTTGAATTACAACCAGAACACATTCTCCCAGGTTTGTTCAGTATCTCTTTAGTCAGTTTGTGTCAAATTTTGAACCCATAATATCTATTATCACATCAGCAACCAGAGTAATTTTATTAAAATGGAGGTAGGATCATGTCACTTTGCACTCAATACTGTTCATTAGTTCCCCATCTCAATTAGAGTCAAATCCAATCCTTTAAAAGAACTAATGAATTTGTAAATTGTCTTCCCTTTTATTTAATCTAATGCTTTCATCACCCTTCACTCTTCCAAGTCACCCTGGCACCCCCAAGCTTCCCAGTACATGCAGGGTAGCACCCTCTTACCCTAAGGACCATGGTTATGGCTTTTCTCTTTTTAATAGCTTACTGCTTCCAGGTGGCCACAGAGCTCACACTCTCTCTTCCTTTGAACGAATTTTTTCCTAAGTACCGTGTAACACTATTTTGCCCTCGGCACTCCCTATCTCTACACACTTGAAAACTATACACTTATTTATATTATAAACTTATTACCAATTTTCCCCAACTAGAATGAAACTATATTAGTGTATTTTTGTCTATTGGCTTTCTGTTAATTCTCCAGGCCTACCATGTGTTACTGTTAAAAGAAAAGATCAATAGTCATCTAATTGCCATGTTCCTCTAATGTTTCCTAAATAAAATTTAAAAAAAAAAAAAGCTGTATGTTTTACTTAGAGAAAAATGTTCCCAACTCTTCTGGTCTTAAGATTACCTTAAACTCTTAGAATATATCTACCAAAAAAAATTATTACATATTCACCTATGTTTCCAGATTCAGTAGCATGTGATACCAACCACAGTACCTGAAAATATGACCATTAGTAAATAATTTATCAAGAAGAATAGGTACAAAGTAATTGCTTATATAACTTCTATGAAATATTACAAAACATACAGTGGTGTTTTCTAATAGTGGGATTTTATCTGCTTAACTGTTTTTTTGTACACGTGTGGCTCTAATTGTCGAAAGTCACACAGTGAATGCATGACTCTTGCTCAATATATTGAGAAATTCAAGTAATTCTTTTTTACACGTAGACTTTTCTGATTTTTGAACAGTTAGACTTTGAAGTATGCATAAATCTATGCTTTAATTTCTGAAATTCCAACAAAATTTGCTTCACAAATTCAGTAAAAAACTAAAATACCATGCACTTTATTCAGAGTATGTAAAATGGAATAGGTAAAAATATAATGTCATTTCCTAACAGATTAGAACAAATGTTATAGAAACATATACTCTAAAGATTCACTTTCTGGGACATATCAAAGGTAACAGTCTTTCAAAATAATGCACGGCTTTCCTAAGGAATGAAATTAAAATCACCTCAGATTATATCAGATCTCTGATCTGGTTCCAAGCCAAAAGAAATTATCACCTGAGAGGTAGGGAAAGCAAGCTTGCCACTGTAACTTGATGGCTGCCAACTTCTCATTTATTTGGTTTTCATTCCCGGCTTCTCTTGCTTGGCTTACTGTTCTGTTATTGTGGGTTTTAACAATGTAGTGGATTGTTTTTCTCCCTATTGATAACATTGTATGATTAATAACATCCATGGTGCCTTTACTTTAAAAGCTAAGGTGATTATACCTGTAATTTCTTGTGTAACAACTTCTATGAAGTATGTAGTTAAAAATGGATAATCAAGGGAATATGTCAAATTTTGCAAAGATGAAAAATAACCCACATTATTATGTTCAAAATGAGAACACATTTGGATATTGACTTAAGTATGATCAAGTCTCAAGGGAATGCAATGTAGTTACTTAATGTCAGGTACAGATTCTTAAGATTTTCCTGTTCTTTTTCTTTTTTTTTTTTTTTTAAATTTAGTATTCTTTTTTTTTTTTTTTCAGCGTAACAGTATTCATTCTTTTTGCACAACACCCAGTGCTCCATGCAAAACGTGCCCTCCCCATTACCCACCACCTGTTCCCCCAACCTCCCACCCCTGACCCTTCAAAACCCTCAGGTTGTTTTTCAGAGTCCATAAAATAGACTCCAAATGGATGAAGGACCTCAATGTGAGAAAGGAATCCATCAAAATCCTTGAGGAGAATGCAGGCAGCAACCTCTTCGACCTCAGCCGCAGCAACATCTTCCTAGGAACAACGGCAAAGGCAAGGGAAGCAAGGGCAAAAATGAACTATTGGGATTTCATCAAGATCAAAAGCTTTTGCACAGCAAAGGAAACAGTTAACAAAACCAAAAGACAGCTGACAGAATGGGAGAAGATATTTGCAAACGACATATCAGATAAAGGGCTAGTATCCAAAATCTATAAGGAACTTAGCAAACTCAACACCCAAAGAACAAACAATCCAATCAAGAAATGGGCAGAGGACATGAACAGACATTTCTGCAAAGAAGACATCCAGATGGCCAACAGGCACATGAAAAAGTGCTCCACGTCACTCGGCATCAGGGAAATACAAATCAAAACCACAATGAGATATCACCTCACACCAGTCAGAATGGCTAAAATTAACAAGTCAGGAAATGACAGATGCTGGCGAGGATGTGGAGAAAGGGGAACCCTCCTCCACTGTTGGTGGGAATGCAAGCTGGTGCAACCACTCTGGAAAACAGCATGGAGGTTCCTCAAAATGTTGAAAATAGAACTACCCTATGACCCAGCAATTGCACTACTGGGTATTTACCCTAAAGATACAAACATAGTGATCCGAAGGGGCACGTGTACCCGAATGTTTATAGCAAGAATTTCCTGTTCTTTAAACCAGTTCTGAACAGTTCTACATTTTAAGTGGTAAAACGATATTGTTTTCTTTTACTTTTGAGTGTTGATTCACATGTGATTTCTCTACACTCTAGCTTCTCAAGTTAGAAATACTTTAAGGGGAGCAGAGCCATATGATAGCCTATATGATATCATATAAGCTATCATATAGTTTGAATGCCCCAGTGTAAAATAATGGAAATTGGTGATGAAGAATCACCAGAAATTCTGCTACCTGAAGCCAGAGACATTGCAATAATCTGTCTTTGCTTCAGTTATGGGCAATAAAGTGGACTCTGGAGCCAAATGAAAATATTTTTCCTGCTTTCTTAAGAATGTATACTAGGGTTCTTCAATAAATTTTTCTTTAAAGTCTTGAGAACAGCTGGCCCCAGCAGTGCAGCTTTGACTAGAGCAGCATGATCTCTCAAGGTATATACCTACACAAACAAACATGGATTGCAATAAGTGGTCATTTTACCCAAATTTAATTCAGTATGATGAGAAACCTGATAGTAGACAGATTCTTAAGATTCCAAAGAAAATATACTGACTTAAATTTGAAGATGTATTGCACCTTTTTAATGCAGCGTTTTATGTACCTTTTAAATATTGTGTATAAATAATGCTGCATATACTTTAAAGTTTAAAGATTTGCCAATAATTATCAAAATGCTTTGTATTATTTATTATATTATTATTTTATATTTCTCATATTATTATATTATTATTATATTAGTTATATCAACTCACACATTTTGTAATTATGTAACTAGTATTTGAGAAGTTAAAATTTAAAAATATAAAAAATAAAGAGGACTTGTTAAATATCCTCTTATATACTGTTTTTAAACAAATCAATGCCTTCAGTATTTTAAACATGTGTCTGCTTACATAACACAACTCATAATGATCTCCTTAATGTGAAAATAAGAATTTGTATTTATTAGAAGAGTCACTGTAGTATTTGTGCACATGAAAATTTTCAAAAGTTTCACCTTTTCTTAAGATTGTTGCTAAAATAGTGATGGGAAAAATAGAAGGGCAATTGAATTTACGGAAGAAAAAAGGTAGTAAGAATTTGTTATTTTTATATTCTGGAATAAATGCACAACTTACATTTATAAAATTTAAAATATCAGGAAAAGCTTACAAAACCCTCATATTATACACCACATATTATCACAACATAAAAATGTACTTGGTTTCCAAACTTTACAAATATAAGTACACATGTAAATGATTATACAGCATGCAAATTTTAAAGTTAAAAATAATGCACTTCCTAAATTGAGGTCAACTTATAACTGGCAACTGACTGTTCACACCCTGATTTCAAATATATGCATGCTCAACTCACAACAATTTCTGTCAAAATTTAAAATTAGAAACAGTAAATAACACATCATGAATTCATAAAAGGGTAGTGTTGTTGGAAGACCAAACTGTCACAAAAAAGATGGTAAAATCTATATATTTAACATAAGCACATTTACATTTTTAAGTGTGAAAAATGTCATTTTTAAGTTAATACCATGAAGAACTCTATGTCAAGAATACTTCAATATGACACATTCATAGAAATGACACAGTTGGGCACCTGGGTGGCTCAGTGGGTTAAAGCCTCTGCCTTCGGCTCAGGTCATGATCCCAGGGTTCTGGGATCGAGCCCCACATCGGGCTCTCTGCTCCTCGGGGAGCCTGCTTCCTCCTCTCTCTCTGCCTGCCTCTCTGCCTAGTTGTGATTTCTCTCTGTCAAATAAATAAAAATATTTAAAAAAAAAAAAAAAGAAATGACACAGTTCATTCATTGCTTCTTTTTCTCTCTCTTTTACTTTCTGTCTCTATCTCTGTCTCTGTATCTCTTCTTCAGAAATTAAACAATAAATAGGATATATTATCAGGTACTAAAATATTTAATCTTTTCAAAATTTAACTGTTTTTCAAAAATAGAAAAAAAAATTTAGGTGAGTAATTTTCAACTAAACTGAATCAAGTACCATCATATATTCATCAGAAGTTGAAATTAATCAATTTAGTCTTTCAATAATGGAAAACTCTTGGAAAAAAAAAAAGTTCAGCAAATGCTGTTCTTTCTGTCTAACCAAAATCTGTATCAGACTAAGTTAAACAGGCCAGAAGGACACTATTCAAGGTTATTGCAATTATGAAGGAAAGCCAGAACTCAGGCTCAGCTCTGCTGATACAAAACAAAACAAATCATGGTAAGAACAGATGGATCACATGGTATTTTTATTTTTAGTTTTTGAACAACCACTGTACTATTTTCCATAGTGAAACTGGATTGAGAAGGAAATTATAGGCTATCAGAGTTTGCCAATTGGCTTTCCCCAAAGGAAAACTAAATTTTCCCATGCTTTCATGAAAGAAAATATTTTTACAGCTGGGAGCAAGGTGCTTGCTAATGTTAAGCCTCTAACCTTCTGCAGAAGCTAGAAAATTGGGCACTATTTTTCTTGATGATGACATTTCAAAGGGATGGCTCCCAGGTCCCTCAGAAGATATGCCTGGGCTATAAAGCTAGCAAGACACTGGGAGAAGATTAGAGTATCTAGGGGTGAGAAATAAATTAGAAGTTCTCTGAAGGTGATATGAAAAGGGAGGTCAGGGCATAGAGTAAGGAAGAAGCTTGCTTAAGGTTTAGTCAAGCTGAGAGTACCATTAAGGCCTTTCTGATGATTTCAAAGTGTTTCAGTGTTTTTTTAAACGATTTCTCTGCCTTTAATTAAATTACCTTGGTACATATTCCATAAAGATGTAGCTGTTTACAGGGTTATAAAAATAATTTTTACATTGTAAAAGAATGAATGGGGGAATTTTAACATCAATTTGAGAACATATAGTACACCTGATGATGGACACAAATGGAGGAATGACTTAGGAAATGTATGTAGGGGAGCAGAAAGAATGAGGAGTATATTCTCAGGAATAAAAGAAGCCGCTAAATTTTGTGGAGTACCTGTTGAATGATTCATGGGCATGCTATTATTTTAGTGGTTTCATTCTAAACATAGGACAGAAATACGTTTAACTGGGAGAAAATGCACTATTTGCCATATTTCTTTTGGTTTCATCTAAATTAATGATGTAATGTTAAATGTTATACTCAATAATACAATGCAAAGTCAAATCATTACATTATTTTCCATAAAACTTCACTGTACTAGTTTATGGAAATTAAACTTATAAAATTGCATTGAATTCACTATTCTTTTTGTTTTGTTTTGTTTTTTGTTTCAGGATCCTCTTCCAATTTATAGCACGAATAACTTTTTCCGAGTCTTTCAAATTATCACTTAGTTTGAAATCATTTTAATTTCTATTTGCCATTCTGAGATTATAATGAATGATCTATAAAATGTCATTTATTTTGAGAACCAGATAGTTCATTTGGTTCACTGTTTTAATGTTTAGCTGGATTCAGCCTCCTACTGGAATATATTTCAGTATAACTATTAAAAATGACAATACATCTCTTCTATAAATCTCATTATTTCAACAGATATCACATTAAATTGAAACTTGATGAAATATAAAAGACTAAAAGTGAGAATTTTTTAACTAGGATAAATTTTAAAAGAAATTAAAAACTTTAATGATTTACAAACTTTTTCTCCTTTATCTTTAACTGTGAATTTAAATTCTTCTGCCTTAATTACCTACCTTCCACTTTCTTTTGGTATTTTATTTTTAGTATTATTAAATTGCCATAGTAGCATCGATATACTGTTAGAGTTCCCCTAATGAGTACAAATGAAATACCTATGTTTACTGTACTTGGTTTTATACTGAAATTATAAATCTAGAATAAATCATTGCTTATTAGTTCAAAAGATGTTGGAAGTAATCTAATAAAAGAAAAAGAATCAAAGATGAATATTACCTTAAAGATGATTTTCTTTAAGAATAAAATTATTTCCACAGTCTTTCAGAGGTAAACTATTTTCTCTATTAGTAAGTTCTTCAATTATTATTCAAATGGTTCACTTTACCATTCTTTTCTGTGTGTAACAATTACCATATAGTCTATGCATGTATGAACAAGTTTTACAAAAAAGTTTTCAACCCATATGTAGTATATGAATTGCTTATTGTTTAAAATACAATTTTATTTTTAATAATGTAAAGGTAAAAATAAATCACCCAGGCTATTAATATATACAGTCTATTAACGAACACTATCTAGTCCCAGGAAAAATTATCTAAATGATAAGAACTATTTTTTTTAAGTTCTAAATACCTTAATCTCAGTAATTCCAAAGAATGATTATAACATGATTTTACATTTATGTGCCAGACATTGATACAGTAAGGTTTATTCAATGTGTCTTATTTCCATAATTTCACTGCTAAAACTGGTATTACATATTCCCTAAATGCAATGCTTTCTTTCTAATTAAAGTCACTGCCTTAATGCCAGATTTGATCTTGAATTAAGTGTTTGCACCTTCTGTGATACTTCTTCTTCTTCATCATGAAACTACCTCTAGAATTTCTTTATTATATTTGTCCAAGATGACCTGTTCATATATGGATAAGAAGCAACAAGATCTTTCATTCATCTCTGGTAGAAATGAAAAATGGTATAAACACTTTGGAAGACTGGCAGTTTGTTAAAACTTAAACATACAACCCAGTATTAATGCTGCAAGATATTTACTCAAATGAGTTTATTATTTTTTTTAATATTTTATTTATTTATTTGACAGAGAGAGAGATCACAAGCAGACAGAGAGGCAGAGCAGAGAGAGAGGGGAAGCAGGCCCCCTGCTGAGCAGAGAGCCCGATGCGGGACTCGATCCCAGCATCCCGGGATCATGACCTGAGCCGAAGGCAGAGGCTTAACCCACTGAGCCACCCAGGCGCCCCTCAAATGAGTTTAAATATGTCTAAGCAATGACCTGCACACAAATGTTTATAAGAACCTTATTCATAATTGCCAAATTGGAAGCAACCAAGATGCCCTTCAGTAGGTGAGTAGATAAACATTCAAAAAGTGGAGTATTATTTAGTAATAAACAAAGGTAAGCTATCAAGCCATGGGAAGTCTTGGAAAAACATTATATGCATATTGCTCAATGAATGAAGCCAGTCTGTAAAGGGTAAATTCACTTGAGTCCCAAATATATGATAATCTAGAAAAAGTAAAACTAGACCCAGTAAAATATCAGCAGTTGCCAAGGCTTCAGGGGAAAGCCTTGGGGTAAATACATGTAGCATGGATTTTTTTAGGGTAGTGAAACTATTGTGTATGATACTGTAATGGTAGATACATTGCATTATATGTTTGTCAAAATTTGCAGAGCCATGTGACAAAAAAGTAAATTCTAATGTAAATTATGATCTTTAGTTAATAATAATGTATCATTAATAGTTCATCATTTGTTAACAAATGCTCCACACTAATTCAGGATGTTAATAATAGGAGAAACTGTATGAATGGAAGAGGGTATATTGAGAAACACTCATTTCTACACATCTTTTTCTATAATCCTTAAACTGCTCTAAAATATCGGGACACCTAGGTGGCTCTGTCGGTTAAGCATCTGACTTAGGCCCAGGTCATGATCTCAGGGTCCTGGGATCAAGCCCCAATTTTGGCTTCCTGCTCAGTGAGGAGCCTGCTTCTCCCTCTCCCTCTGTCCCCTCCCCATCCTGCTCATGCTCTCCCTCAAATAAATATATAAAATCTTAAAATATATAAACATATAAATCATAGTAATATTGTACTATCTCAAAGTAAAATACTATAGGACTAGATGCATCTTAACATAAGATGCTTTTTTTTTTTAAAGATTTTATTTATTTATTCGACAGAGAGAGATCACAAGTAGGCAGAGAGGAAGGCAGAGAGAGTGAGAGGGAAGCAGGCTCCCTTCAGAGCAGAGAGCCGGACGTGGGACTCGATCCCAGGACCCTGAGATCATGACCTGAGCCGAAGGCAGCGGCTTAAACCACTGAGCCACCCAGGCGCCCCACATAAGATGCTTTTTAAAGGAATGGATAGATTAGTAGTTTCGTGAAGAACTAATTGCCAGGATATCTTGTACAAAGTTGGTGACATAGAGAGTACTATTTACAAAAAGTCAGATGTAAGACTTTTTCATAAAGATTCATACTTTAGTATGAATTTTCTTAGAAATAAGCAGTGGACCTTTAGGCAGGAAAAGCTGTGGACCATAGTATTAGATATTTTTCTTCATTAAATCTGGATGGTTGTTGACTCATGGTTTTGGAAGTATGAACTACAAGGGGTAACTTGTTCTCAAAGTGGGAGGAGGGGAATCCTGTTTGCTCAGAAAATATCTGAATCTATAATCTCAAACTTAATATTGTAGCTGTGTGCATTTCTAAGGATAAAGTACTCATTGATGAATGACCAGCTCCATCCCTCTGGAGAAATATTCCCTGAATTTAAAGCATATCTGTCTTATAACATTAGCTGATAGTGATTTGACTTGAAGGGATGGAGGCATAGCATTGACACTAGAAGAGGAGCAAGCAGGAATGGCCATAAAGTTGTTCAATATGTCATCAGATACCTTAAGCCCTCATATTAGAGATTCATGCATAAACATGGGAAATTTAATTGCTCAGGGGATTTCATTAGAGTTCTGTACCCCTCTTCTTCTGGTATTCATGAGACTGATTATTTATTTCCTTTCCTTTTTTTGAGAGAGAGAGATAGAAAAAACAGGCATGAGCATAGGCAGACAGGCAAAGCAAGAGGGGAGAGAAAATCCCAAGCAGGCTCCACATCCAGTGTGGAACCCAACATGGGCGTTGATGTCATGACCCTGAGATCATGACCTGAGCTGATGTCAAAATCCATTCTATCTCTTGTCAGCAACATGAAGATGACTGCCAAGAACTATGAAGGGGTCTGAGATTTTACATTACTTATAAGCTAACAAATTATTCTGTCACATTTTATAGATGCTGCAAGACTTCTTGTAAGAAACAAAGAAACATGAATCAACTTATATCAATAGTAGTAAGTCAGAGTATCATCATTCTCTTTGCTAGGATTTTTAAGTCCTAACTTCTTTGGGGTGACAAGTCTTAGGATAAGATCATGCTGCGCATGGGTTTGAGATACTAGTCTGGTACCCAAAACTAAGGGCTTAGCCCTTTCAGGACTGGCTGCAAACAACCCACTCCCTTCACTCTATCCCTGCCTCCAGGAAGTAAGGGCTAAAGAAAATAAATCCTGCTGTGGTGGTCTGGACCTACCTCGTTTCCTATGTACCTACACGAACTTCTCAGTATAAGAAGATGCATAAGCCATGCATTTTGGAATACTTAAAAGGAGGTAGAATGTAACTTTAAAATCCTTTTAAATGAAAATAATAGGAGCTCCTAAGTGGTTCTGTTGGTTAAGCGTCTGACTAGATTTCAGATCAGGTCCTCTTCTCAGGGTTGTGGGACTGAGTTTTGCGTGGGACTCCGTGCACAGTGGAGATCTGCTTGAGATTCTCTCTCTCTCCCTCTGTCTCTGCCACCACCCCTGCATGCATGCACACACACTTTCTCTCTATCAAATAAATAAGTCTTTAAAAAATACATGGAAAGAATAATTTGTAAGAAAAAAGGAAACGTTCAGATGCCTTTGCAAATGAGGGAATTCAAAAGCAGTAGGGTAAATGTCAGAGCTGGTGTATATATTATATCAATCCCAGAAGGCTAGAGGTTGATTGAAAAGTGATTTCATCCCTCTACAAAGTAACGTTACTGAATAAAAGAGTATCTCTTCTCTGTCTTCTTTCTCCCTTCTTTGGATCTCTTTCGAGGGAAAAGATGCCTTTTGCCTCAATAGAGCTAGAACCAGAAAACCTAGATTCACAGGCACAGTTAAATGTTGTTTTTTTGTTTTTGTTTTTAGATAGGCATTGATGATATTTGTAGTGTATTATTTTATCTTATTTTGTGACAAAACCTTTATAGCTCATGGATTCATTCAAAGGCATATCTTGGAATCAAAGTTATGTCTTGGAACATTGGTGATTAAATAAAAACCTGTAAAAATAAACAGGAAGAGATAATCAAAAATTATTTTCTTGTATTTTAATAATATTCTCATACTGCCTTTTACTATTTCATTACTTAGCTTTAATTTTTAGCAATATACAAGAATTGGTTGTTTTCATTTTTTCTATGAAACTATAGTTAATCACCATATGTGGAGCTGGGAATATTCGCTCTGACTCTTTAACTGTCAAGCTGTTCAGTTTTGAACAAGACAATTAACCTGATTTTGTTCAAAAGCACATAGAGTTTAAGGTGGGGTGCTTTGGATACAAACAGAAAGGGCTTGGGATCTTTGATTCATGCCTTATGAGACGAACCGGCTTTGACAAACAATATAAACTCTATTGAAAAACAGTTTTCTTACCTTTAAAATGTAAAAAATAATACCTACCCAGTAGTTCTGTTGTAAGTACTTCATATAATAATACATAAATACTTAGTAAGGTAATTAAATGTAAGAGCCTAATAAATAATAGCTGAGGTATTTTAATATTTCAGTTATTATTAATACCTATCTAATAAGGTTTTGAAAGACCAAGTTAAATATATTATTTAAAGTATATCTCATGTTTTCTAAAAGGTTAGTTTTCCTTCCCTTTATTGTCCCTAATCTGCTTACATTCATCAGTAGGAATATATGATTCTCAGTAATTATTAAAACCAACCAACCAACAAAAGAACTATTATAGAGTAAATTAGGAAAACAAAGCATTTAAATAAAATGTACCTGATTTGTTTTAGGATTGAATCTTAATTACTGCATTTATAAGGACTAATTTTAGTGGTCCATTTTATTGAGAAAGATAAAATTTAGGTAGCTTGTGTATATGTACACAATAAATATGCAAAAGATGTGGGGTATAAACTGGGGAAGACTGCTTACAGAACTTGTAGTATTAAACCAAAGTGTCACAGCTCTCTTGGTTTGCAAGCACCCAAACTGAAGATGTAAATTGTAATGAGGACTCTGGTAGCCAGAATGTAGCCATTAGCATGCTCATGTCAGTCTGGCTTAAAAAACATTTTGCTAATTTATTTGTATATTTTTGCTTAGTCACAATTTTGACAGTTCTTTTCATTATTCTTGTACAAGTTCTTGATGGTGAAAAACAACTTTAAAATTGGTTTAATATCATACTTTTTAATATCTTTCCCAATTATACAAGATAAAATTAATAGCTATCACAGGACATTTCCAGGAGAGATATTTAAAGTCATACCCCTAATTGTTTTTTAGATTAGTTACAGAAAACAATCCATGTACTATTTACCCATCAAATGATTAAGCTCAAGGCCTGAAGTAAAATTGCCTACTTGTGGATATTATTTTTGACAGTTCTGTTTAATGAAATCTGTGAGCATTGCATATATCACAAATTTAGATTAAGCATATTCTTCATTCACTAAGAAATATTTGTATGATCAAGGTTTGGCTATAATCTATTTACCAGAAAATCCTTTGTACATTACTAGCTTCTCTGGTACTTACAATCATAGTTTTACTATTCAATCATTATTGTTCAATTCTTCAAAAAATTAAATCTGACACTATTTCCAGGATTTTAGAAGCATTTCAAAAAACCATGGCAGTATATGGGCCGCATATTGGCCATAAAAATGGCAATAGTTACTGCAGGGAACTGAATATCATTCTCAAATTTCCACAGAATTATTTAATGAGTCCTTATATACTGTATCAACAGGACTAATTAATTGAGGATCTAAGGATAATATTGGGAAAATTCACATTTTTAGAGAAATGCAGGAGTTTGTGAATATATATATATATATATATATATATATATATGCAGTATGTGTTTGTGTGTATCTTTCCCTTATTAATAGTTTAATATACATACTTGTTAAGAGTTGAATGCCACCTGAAATCATAAAACAACACAAGCATAGTGACATATTATATTCCAGTATATCACGCTTTGGCTATTTTGAGAAAGTCTATTTGATGAAAATCAGGAAAGGAAAACAAGTAGGTAGCAGAGAAAGGAATACTTCCAAATTTTCTCAGCAGGAAGAATGGCTTTTTATGGGAAGGCAGAGAATCTTATCTGCAAACTATTTCCATTCGATGCAGTTATTTACTTTAGTTAATAGTCGCAAACCCTTTCATATGAATCCAAAAATACCCTTTATGGTGGGCTAATGTGAATTAATGGTAAAACCACTAGTGGCCCAAGCAAACCACTGTGGTTCACCTCACTACTTCTGCGTCAGCCAGAAGCTCTCTCAGTATGAGAAAGATGAGTTTGTGCCAGTACGTTTCTAAATCTCACCTGGTCCTACTTGGGACCAGTGATATTTATTTACCAGCAGGTAATTAAGACATAATTTTCATCTGCAGTTATCACCAGCATGAGCCTCAAATTTACCATTCACCCAAACTCTTCATTGATCAGCAACAAGGTACAAAAATTTATGCTAGGGATTGGAGAGCATGGGGGAAATTCATTTTCTGTCCTCCTTTCTATCTAGTAGGAGGAAGAGAAAAAGAGCTCTAATATGCTAAGACAAAATTAAGTGGCCTGAGAGGTAAGAAGAGAGAGTAGTGTGGCAATGTACAAGAGCTGTGGACCCAAATGGGGTTTGGCTCTCTCCCTCAATAAATCATTCAGGCACTATTGCAAAAATACAGTGTAGTAAGTGTCTTTATAAGCTGAGCAGCTTGCAACGTCAAACATTTTTTTCATTCTGCAGGGCATCTGGGCTTTAGCTGGTCTAGAATGTGCCCCTCCCAAAATCCTGGAATCGGCTCTAGATTGTGCATTGATTTCAGGTTTACTCCATATTTCTCATCTCCTTGGACAAATGACTCTCTGAGACATGTTCTTATTACACAAGAAAGGCACATGACCCCTGCTTTTTGCAATACGAGCTTTATACATTTTACTTCTTTTTTTTTTCTCTTTGAGATCATAATTTTATTTCCTGTCAATATATACCCAGAATTGGGATTCCTAAACCATAAGATAGTTCCAGTTTTTTTTTTTTTTTTTATTTCTTTTCAGCATAACAGAATTCGTTGTTTAGGCACCACACCCAGTGCTCCATGCAATATGTGCCCTCCATAATACCCACCACCTGGCTCTACTTCTAATAGAATCAAGTTTTCTTTATAAGAGAGACCATTTAAGAAGGCTCTAATGTCCATATGTCAAGGATAAGATGCGTGTAAAAGCAGAACCCTTCCTGAATCCTTCCTCTCTCCCTTCTACTACAATCATTATGACGATGGCACAATATTTTCAAATCTTTTGTATTACAAGGTTGATGACCTTGTAGGGTTGTATTTCACTTCTCATAGCTCCTTAATTTGGGGAGGTATAAATTGCTCTGGATCACACTTTCAGACAGGGTAGAGTAAGTAAAACCATTCTGAGAAAAATGTTATAGACTTTGAGATGTTGCAGTCTAGAGTCTAGTGAGAGGTAAAATCTTAAGGAGGAAGAACATATGGGTTAGAAAACAATTTCACTTATTCTTCATGTCCTCATATCAGGGAGATCATATGATAGTTGTCTTTCTCCGATTGACTTATTTCACTAAGCATGATACGCTCTAGTTCCATCCACGTCGTCGCAAATGGCAAGATTTCATTTCTTTTGATGGCTGCATAGTATTCCATTGTGTATATATACCACCTCTTCTTGATCCATTCATCTGTTGATGGACATCTAGGTTCTTTCCATAGTCTGGCTATTGTAGACATTGCTGCTATAAACATTCGGGTACACGTGCCCCTTCGGATCACTATGTTTGTATCATTAGGGTAAATACCCAGTAGTGCAATTGCTGGGTCATAGGGTAGTTCTATTTTCAACATTTTGAGGAACCTCCATGCTGTTTTCCAGAGTGGTTGCACCAGCTTGCATTCCCACCAACAGTGGAGGAGGGTTCCCCTTTCTCCACATCCTCGCCAGCATCTGTCATTTCCTGACTTGTTAATTTTAGCCATTCTGACTGATGTGAGGTGATATCTCATTGTGGTTTTGATTTGTATTTCCCTGATGCCGAGTGACGTGGAGCACTTTTTCATGTGTCTGTTGGCCATCTGGATGTCTTCTTTGCAGAAATGTCTGTTCATGTCCTCTGCCCATTTCTTGATTGGATTGTTTGTTCTTTGGGTGTTGAGTTTGCTAAGTTCCTTATAGATTTTGGATACTAGCCCTTTATCTGATATGTCGTTTGCAAATATCTTCTCCCATTCTGTCAGTTGTCTTAAACAAGATGGGATTGGGAGGGAGACAAACCATAAATGACTCTTAATCTCATAAAACAAACTGGGGGTTGCTGGGGGGAGGTGGGATTGGGAGAGGGGGAGCGGGCTATGGACATTGGGGAGGGGAGGCGAACCATAAGAGACTATGGACTCTGAAAAACAACCTGAGGGTTTTGAAGGGTCAGGGGTTGGAGGTTGGGGCAACCTGAGGGTTTTGAAGGGTCAAGGGTGGGAGGTTGGGGGAACAGGTGGTGGGTAATGGGGAGGGCACGTTTTGCATGGAGCACTGGGCGTTGTGCAAAAAGAATGAATACTGTTACGCTGAAAAAATAAATAAAATGGGAAAAAAAAAGAAAACAATTTCACTACGATGAGGAAAGTTTCAATTTTCTTAGGAGTAAGGTCTGATATTAAATTTTAAGTTTTTTCTCTTATAGAGGGCCAAGTTATTTTTCTCTTAAAATACTACATGCCCACATGTAAAGTCTGCATCACACAACCACCTTCTATAATTCAACTTGGAGGAATGAAAGAAAAAAAAAATGGGGGCAGTACAGATCAAAGTAGCCATAGAAGAAAACAGGAGTTGCAAGATGTAAGACAGTTTGAAGAGGTGAAAAATTTGGCAGCTGGAAGAAATCACAGTGAGAGGTGAAGTTGTAAGAAAGCTTAGCCTCCCAATGAATCTTGGATTCAGAGCTGTCTCCAAACTTTCAACATTCTTAGTTTCCCTTTGGGAACTCCTCTTCTCCTCAACTGGTAGGCCCACAAACCCATGGTCCTTTTACTCCCATTAAGTGGAGGAGGGAGCTTCATATACTTCCTTCATCATCATCATCATCATAAAATCTGCTGCTCTTGCCAAGCCATAGTTCCTTGGGTCTGGGATCTTCTTGAATATTTGTTGTCTTCAACAGGGACAGGACCGTGCCTTATTTGTCCATAGGATCTCCAGTGTCTAGCTCAATGGCTCACCGAGAATGCTCTCTCAAATAAGATATCTACTAGGTTTCGGGGCGCCTGGGTGGCTCAGTGGGTTAAGCCTCTGCCTTCGGCTCAGGTCATGATTTCAGGTTCCTGGGATCGAGCCCCGCGTCGGGCTCTCTGCTCTGCAGGGAGCCTGCTTCCTCCTCTCTCTCTGCCTGCCTCTCTGCCTAGTTGTGATTTCTCTCTGTCAAATAAATAAAATATTTAAAAAACAAAAGATATCTACTAGGTTTCTCTTCTAGTTGGCTTGCAATGCAGTAACAGAATGCCACAGACTGTTGCTTAAACAATGGCTTTTTGTTTTATTTTGTTTTCATAGTTCTAGAGACTGGAAATCCAAGATCAAGATGTCACCAGGTAACTATTCCATGGAATGCCTCTAATATTATCATGTCAGAACTGGAGGAATTTGATGTAAATTTAAAAAACAACAAAAAAAGTGTAGTGTTTATTTGCTTTTTTATAGTTGTAGCCTTTTTTTTTCTTATTTATTTTTTTTAAAGATTTTATTTATTTATTTGTGAGAGAGAGTGAGCACAGGCAAACAGAGTGGCAGGCAGAGGCAGAGGGAGAAGCAGGCTCCCCGCTGAGGAAGGAGCTCAATGTGGGACTCCATTCCAGAACACTGGGATCATGACCCAAACCCAAGGCAGCCGCTCAACCAACTGAGCCATCCAGGTGTCCCATTATTGTAGCTTTTAAAAAAACACTTTCTCTTTCTTTGTTATAAAAACTAAGATGTTCCTTTGGAGGTCAGAAATATGATTTCTCAGGGCACCTGGGTGGCTCAGTGGGTTAAGCCTCTGCCTTCGGCTCAGGTCATGATCTTAGGGTCCTGGGATCGAGCCCCACATCGGGCTCTCTGCTCCGCGGGGAGCCTGCTTCCTCCTCTCTCTCTGCCTGCCTCTCTGCTTACTCGTGATCTCTCTCTGTCAAATAAATAAATCTTAAAAAAAAAAAGAAAAAGAAAAAGAAATATGATTTCTCAGTGAGATAAGTTTGCATTAGGTTTAAGCCAGGGAACTTGCTTCCTAACTTATTCTAAGACTTAATAAACAAACATTTCTGTAGGATAAACCATTTTGAGAAAGAAAATAAAAGTTTATGAAAGTCTAGAGGGGAACATTATTTTATTGGTGTTATTTTTTGTTTGTTTTTATTTATGTGGAGGTGGTATTTTTTAATGTAAATGAAAGGATTTTCTAAATTGGGGATAGTACATTACTCCAAATTTACAGTATCTTTCAAATGTAAAATTTTGAGGAGTTACTTGATTTTTAATTTTTTTGGATGAATGATAATTAACATGTTTTATTTTATATTATTTTAACAGTATAACTATTATTAATAAAAAGCAAACACATCCCATACTCATGTATTATGCTCAAATAGCACAAAATTACCAAGTTCACTCAACAGCTATAAAGCACACAGAAGTTATTCTGGGATTAACTTTTTGGGTGAAATAAATATAGCTGTGAAACCACAAAGAATACTTTAACGACTACAGGCAGACCATTTGGTTGAAAATACAAGTGAATTAACTTGTCAAGTTTTCTTTTTGTTCTTTCAGTTGCTGGGTAGCTATCAAAGACTAAGTACATTTCCATCTGTGAACAAGTATAATCTATTGATATATGCACACTCATGAGATAGGAAGAATCACAGATGGGAAATTGAGACATGACAGATTTAGAAAGGCTTTCCTTGGTTTGGGGTGGCTGTGGCAATTTCTTTAAAAAAGATAGTAATGAAGTTTCCCACATTAATTGATTCCTTGACAAATAATTTCTCTGTAGCATGCAATGCTGTTTGATAGCTTTTACCCAAAGTGGAACTTCTTTCAGAATTGGAGTCAATCATCTCAAATCATGTCACTGCTTTATCAACTGAGTTTATGTAATAGTCTAGATCGTTTGTTAGCATTTCAACATTCTTCACAGCATCTTCACCAGAATTAGACTCCATATCAAGAAACCACTGTCTTTGCTTATTCATTTGAAGCAATTCTTTATCTCTTAAGTTTTATCATGAAAATGATAAGTAATTCAATTCCATCTTCAGGCTCTACTTCTAATTCTTGTTCTCTTACTATTTCTGCAACATCCGCAGTTTCTTCCTTCACTGAGGTCTTGAACCCCTCCAAGTCATGCATAAAATTCTTCCAAACTCCTATGAGTGTTGATATTTTGACCTCTTCCCATGAATCACAAATGTTCTTAATGGCATCTAGAATAGTGAGTCCCTTCCAGAAGGTTTCAATTTACTGTGTCTAGATCCATGACAGGAATTACTATCTATGGCAGTTAGAGCATTATGAAATATGTTTTGTAAATAGTAGGACTTGAAATTAGAAACTACTTCTTGTCCATGAGCTGCAGAATGGTTGTTGTGTTAGCATATCTGAAAACACAATTAATCTTGTACCTCTCTATCATACCTCTTGGGTTACAAGGTGCAATGTCAGTTAGCATATTTGTAGTAGTAACATTTTGAAAGGAATTTTTTTTTCCCTGAACAGTGGGTTTTACCAGTGGGCTTAAAATATTCAGTAAACTATGTTGTAAAAAGATGTGGTGTCATCTAGGCTTTGTTGTTCCACTTATAGGGCACAGTTAGGGTAGATTGAACACAATTCTTAAGGCTTTAGGATTTTCAGAATGGTGAAAAAAATGAGCATTGATTTCAACTTAGTCACCTGTTGCACTGGTCTCTAACAAGAGAGTTAGCCTATCCTTTGAAACTTTGAAGCAAGGCATTGACTTCTCTTCTTTAACTAAGAAAGTCCTAGGTGGCATCTTCTTCCAGTAGAAGTCTGTTTCATCTACATTGAAACCTGTTTAGTGTAAGCAACTTCATTAGTGATCTTAGCTAGTTCTTCTGGATAATTTGCTGCAGCTTCTACCAGCACTTGCTGCTTCACCTTGCACTTTGATGTTGTAGAAATGGCTTCTTTCCTTAAATCTCATGAGCCAACCTCTGCTAGCATCGAGCTTTTCTTCTGCAGCTTTCTCACCTCACTCAACCTTCATAGAAATGAAGAGGGTTAGGGCTCTGCTCTGGATTAGGCTTTGGCTTAAGGGTGTTTCTGGTTTGATTTAAGTAGACCACAAAATCTTTATATCAGCAATAAGGCCATTTCACTTTTAAATTATTCTTGTGTTGGGGCGCCCGGGTGGCTCAGTGGGTTAAAGCCTCTGGCTTTTGCTCAGGTCATGATCCTAGAGTCCTGGGATCGAGCCCCGCATCGGGCTGTCTGCTTGGCAGGGAGCCTCCTTCCTCCTCTCTCTCTCTCTGCCTGCCTCTCTCCCTACTTGTGATCTCTGTCTGTCAAATAAATAAATAAAATCTTTAAAAAAAGAAAAAAAATATTCTTGTGTTCATTGGAGTAGCATTTTTAATTTCCTTCCAAAAATTCTCTCTGGGACTCCTGGGTGGCTCAGTCAGTTAAGCATCTGCCTTTGGCTCAGTTATCCCAGGCTCCTGGGATTGAGCCCTGCATTGGGCTCCATGCTCATTGGGAAGCCTGCTTCTCCCTCTGCCTTTCTCTCTCTCTCTCATAAATAAATTATATATATATATATAAATTTATAAAATAGAATATATATATTTATATATATATATATTTTATAAATATATATATATATTTTTTAAAGAACTTCTCTTTGCCTTTGAAACTTGGCTATTTGGTACAAGAGGCCTAACTTTTTGCCTGTCTTGGCTTCTGAACTGCCTTCTTCATTAAGCATCATCATTTCTAGATGTTGATTTAGTGTGAGAGATATGAAGCAATTTCTTTCACTTGAAACATAGAAGCTATTGGAGTGTTATCAACTGGCCTAGTTTCAATATCTTTGTGTCTCAGAGAATAGGAAGGTAAAAGAAAGGGATAGAGATGGCAAGGGGTTAGTCAGTAGAACAGTCAGAACACGCACAACATTCATTGATTAAGTTTGGCATCTTATATGGGCATGGTTCATGGTGCCTTGAAACAATTACAATAGTAACATAAAGATCCCTTACCACAGATCATTATAATAAGTATAATAATAAGGGTGCCTGGGTGGCTTTGTCATTAAGCATCAGCTTTCAGCTCAGGTCATGATTCCAGGGTTCTGGGATGGAGCCCTATATCAGGCTCCCTGCTCAGTGGGAAGCCTGCTTCTCCCTCTCCCACTTCCCCTGTTTGTGTTCCCTCTTTCTCTGTGTCTATCTCTGTCAAAAACAATATGATCTTAAAAAACAAATATAATAATAATGAAAGATTTGAAATAATGTGAGATTATCAAAATGTGACACAGAGACCTGGAATGAGCAAATGGTTTCAATAGACTTGTTCAATGCCAGGTTGCCACAAGACTTCAATTTGCAAAAATTGTATTATCTGTGAAGTGCAATAAAACAAAATGCAATACAGTGAATTATAGATCGATCAGTGGAAAGGAATAAACCCTTGGATATACACTCAAATGATATTTGACATGGATACCATGAATATACAATGAGGAAAGGGCAGTCTTTTCAACAAAAATATTGGGAAAATACTAGATGTCCATAAGCAGAATGAATTTGGATCCTTTCTTACAGTATATTAAAAAATCAACTCAAAATGAACTAAAGACCTTTTGATTGGAGAAGAAAATGCTCTAGTTTGTAGTAACTCATTACAAGACAATACCAGAGAAGAAAGAAAGAAAGAAAAAGAGAAAGAAAGAAAGAGAGAGAAAGAAAAAAAGAAATGAGGAGGAGAAAAATCTACCCTGAGAGTTGTAATTTGTAGTAGGGAAATGGCATTTTAACACATGTGTATAAAATTATATAATTTTTTAAAAATTTTTTAATTAATTAATTTATTTTTTCAGTGTAACAGTATTCATTGTTTTTGCAAAAGACCCAGTGCTCCATGCAATACGTGCCCTCCCTATTACCCACCACCTAGTTCCCCCAACCTCCCACCCCCGCCCCTTCAAAACCCTCAGGTTGTTTTTCAGAGCCCATAGTCTCTTATGGTTCGCCTCCCCTTCCAATTTCCCTCAACTTCCTTCTCCTCTCCATCTCCCAATGTCCTCCATGTCATTTGTTATGCTTCACAAATAAGTGAAACCATATGATACTTGACTCTCTCTGCTTCACTTATTTCACTCAGCATAATCACTTCCAGTCCCGTCCATGTTGCTACAAAAGTTGGGTTTATCTTGGTGTATAACTGTGATAAAACATAAGAATATAGTGTTATAATTTAATGATTGCTAACTTTGCAATAATAAACTGCTGTACAGGGACACCTGGGTGGCTCAGTCAGTTAAGCAGCTGCCTTCGACTCAGGTCATGATCCCAGGGTCCTGGGATCAAGTCCCACATTGGGCTTCTTGCTCTGCTGAGAACCTGCTTCTCCTTCTGCCTGCTCTGCCTACTCCGCCTGCCGCTCCCCCTGCTTGTGCTGTCTCTCACTCTGACAAAAAAATAAAGTCTTTAAAAAAAACAATAAACTGCTGTACATGGTGTGTTAATATTTTTAAATATTATGGTTTGCTACATTTTATTTTAAATTTTTGCCTTATTCATAATTAAGATTGGTTTGTAAATTTTACTGGTGCAATTTTTTCACCAGTAATTTGGAATTTTTACTGGTGCAGGTTTTACTATCATCATTTTATATAATAAATTTTTGAAAAGTTATTCCTTTTGTTGTAAGCTCTAGAATAGTTTATTTTTAATTTTTTAAAATATTTGTTCATTTATTTTAGAAAGGGAGAGAGAAGGAGTGAAAGTCTGGGGGGAAGAATAGAGGGAGAGGGAGAGAGGATCTCAAGCAGATTCCATGCCAAGCATATAGCCTGAGAGGAAGCTCAATCCCCCAAGCCTGAGATCATGACGTGAGCTGAAATCAAGAGCTTGATGCTTAACTGACTGAGCCACCGAGTCACCCCCACAAATAGTTTAAGTAGCACTGGAATTATCGGTCTTTACAATTCTTTTGGGGTAATTATATTAACATGTCTGGGTCTGCCTATTGTTTTTTATTTTATTTTGTTTTGTTTTGTTTTAGAGATAACTTACTGAAAAATATCAGTGAAACTTCTGTATAAATCAACATACATTTCACTTCTCTCATTTCCTGAATAGATCGTGCCAATTACATTTTCATGGAAAATGATCAGATTCATTGCAATTTCAAATATATTTGTATACATTTAGCAACTCAATTTACTATGAATCTTCTTGTGGTTCCTATTTTACTTTTTATTTTCTGATTTTGCCAATTATTCATTTTGCATCATTATTAGAGAATAGTATTGTTTCATTTCTATTTTTTTTTCTTTTTGATCAATTTTTACTTTATGTTTAAAGATACTCAGCAGAAAGTTACCCTCTAGTTTCAGGATTCAGAATTTATATGTAAACTATCACCTCTAATTCACACATTCCTTTTTAGTTTTTTTTTGTTTCTTTTTCCCCCCTGGTTATTGTTGATCTCTTGACCTTGTCATTATCTGAGTGTAGTGAATGGAAATATTCTACCATTGTTATAATAGAGAGGAAACAAAAACAAAACAAAACAAAAAAAAATCTGCATACTTAAAATTACAATTATAAGCAAAAGTGCCCATCATAACAATTTAATTTGTTCCAGAAATCTTTGTTCACTAAGAATGATACACAAAGTATAACGCATTTGTATGTGTAGACTTAACTTCTATCTTTAGTCATCGTAATGTGCTTTTTTGATTTGAATCCAGAGAATTATAAAAATAGATTCACATAAGAAAAATATCATTGGCTGAAATTTCTGAGCTGCATTTGAGAGTAAATTCAAAATAATTTTGCATTGTTTCATACCTAAGTTATTTTTCTTACATAATGAGCCATGTGAATAAAATTATGACACTGATATAAGATGTATATTATTCATATGCAATTTTATAGAAAACAGAAGTGTGTTTTCCATTAAACATAATATGATTTTATGGTTCAAAAATGGACTATTTTTTGGGAAATAGTGCTATAATACGAAAATCAAGAGCTCCTAGGTGGGTCCATTGGTTAAGTGTCTACCTTCAACTCAGGTCACGATCCTAGGGTCCTTGGCTCCCTGCTTAGAAGGGAGTCTGCTTCTCCCTATCCCTTTGCCCCCCTCCACCACTCATTTTCTGTCTCACTCTCTCTCTATCTCTCCCTCTCAAAAAAATAAGTAAAATCAGTTATACTCAATTAATGAATCATTGAACACTACATCAAAAACTAATGATGTACTATATGCTGGCTAATTGAACATAATAATAATAATAAATTAATAAAAATAATTAAACTAAAATAAATTTTAGAAACAAAAAAAGTCATAGAAAAAATCGGTATTATAAGAAAAAATGAATGGGAGTCTTCCAAATATTGTACTATTTTAGCATCAATTTTTAAAATAATCAAAATCCTATGATAAAGAGTATGTCAAATTCTACACACATACAAAGTTCTGGAAAACAACTAAAATAAAGAGCAAAATTTTTAAAAGTATATAAATGTTTCTATGAAAATGAAATTATTGAAATGCTTCACTTAAAACAATCACTTTCATGACCCCACTCCCCAAAACTAAAATCTTTGGTGCATAGAATTATGAAAGCTTTTTGTTGTTTCTTTTTCTGATGTAATTTTCAGATATAGTCCCCTATACTGACTATGACCAGACTAACTTATTTGGAGAAGGATATGAACTGAAATTATATTACATCTTTTCTGAATCAATAAAAGGAAACTGGACAAATTCTTTTCTTCTGTCAAATGAAATATTCAGATGACTCCTAAAGAATAAGAGAAACACTTTTCCCCAAAGGAAGCTGCACTTGACACTGACTTTTAAAGACTGGAGGGACATTCTTCCAAATAATACAGGTAAATAATAAAATACAAATAGATTCTGAAATACTGAAGAGAAATTTTTAAAAATTTAAAAAATACAAATAGAAAAATCATTTCACCTATAACAAAATATACCAGCATGGAGTTATGTTTTTTTTCTTACACCTTGTAAAAAGTCAAAATCCCACTTGTTTCAATTTTTTTTGAGGACATAGTAAAAATCAACAAATTCTGTTGAAGTTTACCTTCTCCTCTGTATTATCTCCTATTGCTGTCACAACTGTAGTTTTCTCAATTCTAGCTTTGACAAACAGAACTCTTCAATATTTACTTAAGTTTGAAATGTAACTCAATTGTTGATTCATTGTCTATCAAATTTTTTGTCATTTTTCTATATTTTATACAAAGTTATAAATTCTGTGCAGAGATGTATGTTTATAAGCATTTCAATGGGTATCATAGATGTTATATATTGTGAAAATACATGTCTGTATATACAATATATATCATAGTTTATATTACATATGCAATATATAACAAGGTATGTAAATATATACTGTATTAGAAAACATGGCTATATACTTATACAAATGCAGCCTTGATGAATTTCATCCCTTGAATCCTTAGTAAAATTAACAACAGTAACAACAATAATGAAAGAAGTATGAATTTCCACCTATAAGATAAATAAGTTCTGGGGCTCTAATGTACAGAATAGTTACTATAGTTAGGAATACTCTATTGTGTACTTGAAAATTTCTAAAGGAGTAGTTATTAAGCATTCTCAAAAAAAAAAAAGTTAACTATTGAGGTGATGGCCATGTTAGTTAACTTGATTGTAGTAATCATTTCAAGTGTCTACATATGCGAAATCATCATATTATACATTTTAAATATACTGCAATTTTATTTGTCATTATACCTCAGTAAAGTTGGAACAATAAAAGAGGAAAGCTAGCATTATTGTTAACTTTAAATTATAAACCCAACCTCATGCCACAAATACAGAAGGATTATCTATAAACAGAAAATCCTGTACAACAGTCTAGAACATTTACTTCAAGACTCCTACAGTTGAAGTTAGAATAACTTCACTAAAGCCTGTTGGATTAGCACATCAAAAATATGTATTCTATTTAGAAGTAGAAACTCAACCATCCATACTGGGACAAGAAAATATTATAGTGCATTACACAGTTGTCAAAATCCACGATAGAGGTTAATGCAAAAGTAATATCAATGCAGTACAAGTTTGTATATTGCAAAGTGTTACAGATTAGCATCAATAATACAGAAATTGTGTTTTAAAATTCAGAGAACAGTTTTCCAAATTTTAAGCAGAATACACAAGAAGTGATGAAAAGGTAGAAATAAAGGAAAGAGAAATTTAGTGGAAAAACTGAGTTTCCATTAACAGATAATTGATACCCTGTACTAGAAAGGATGATAAGTGAAACAGAGAACATAATAAATAAATAAAGAATAAAAAATAACAATTACAATGGTAAACTTTAGAGTTTATAAGAATCAATTTTGAAAAATCAAAGATTCTGATATTTAAAGATTCTCCATTTCCAGGAAATATTAATGCAGAATCAGAAAACTTATAAATATTCTGAATGCCACTTACATCCAAGGATAAAGAAGAAAATGCTCATGTATCTAGAATCAGATATAAGTATCATGTCATTCATAAGCTAAAATGTGCTGGATTAAATTTAGGTCATTCATAATTAGATGCCACTCTTTAAGACAATACAAAAACCAGCATCAGACTTTGAGAAAAGCATATCAATGTAAATCATGGATTCTACCTTCCAAAAATCTATCTTTCAAATGTAAAAGTCAACAACTCAATTCTCATGTATGTATGAACTCAGTTACTACACAATTTTTAAATTAATTTTTGTAACTACACAATTTTGAATTTACTTTAGACATATGTTTAACAGCTTAAATAAAGTAAAAAAAATCAAGTAAAAAGAAGGGTGAAACTATTGCAATGATTTTTAATAAGCACTGTGCTTAATTATATAATATAACCACACAAAGAAGAGACATAAATTCTACATCAATACTGGAAGTAGAAAAGTAGAACAAATTGAAAATCTATATGTTGTGATATTGATAAGTATTTGTATATAGCACTCAAATTTCAAAATATCACTATAAATAGAACCCAAAATACCTTCCTTCAGAATTACAAGTGGGGTCCCAATAGTTTATTTTTGCTTTTATTTCCCTTGCCTCAGCAGATGTATCTAGTAAGAAGTTGCCTTGCTGATGTCAAAGTGGTTACCACCTATGTTCTCCTCTAGGATTTTGATGGTTTCCTGTCTTACATGTAGGTCTTTCATACATTTTTAAAAAATATATATTTATTCATTTGAGAGAGAGCATGAGCATGCCAATTGGGGGAAGGACAGAGGGAGAGAAACTTCAGGCAGACTCCCTGCTAAGAACAGGGTTGTACATGGGGCTTGATCACATAACCCATGAGATCATGAAACCAAGAGTTGGAGGCTTAACTGACTGAGTCACCCAGATGCCTCAGGTTTGTCATACATTTTGAAAAGCATATGCACAGTGAAGGAAATAATCAACAAAACTAAAAGGAAACCTAAGGAATGGGATCCTAGAAGATCTTTGCAAATGGCATAAATGATAAAGGTTAATATTCAAAATCTATAAAGAACTTTTCAGTCAGCACTCTAAAAACAAATAATCCAGTTGAGAAAGGGGTAAAAGACATACATAAGCATTTTTCCAAAGAAGACATACAGATGGCTAATAGATGTGAAAAGATGCTCACTATCACTCATCATCAGGGAAATACAAATCAAAACTATCATGAGATATCACCTTACACCTGTCAGAATGGCTAAAATTAACAACATAGGAAAAAACAGAGGTTGGCAAAAATGTGGAGAAAGGAAAACCCTCTTACACGATTGGTGGAGATGCAAACTGGTGCAGCCACTCTGGGAAACAGTATGGAATTTCCTCAAAAAATTAAAAATAGAGCTACCCTGTGACCCTGCAATTGCACTACTAGGTATTTACCCAAAGGATACAAAGATACAGTTTCAAGGGGATACATGTATCCTGAGGTTTATAACAGCATTAGCAACAATAGCCAAAGTATGGAAAGAGCCCAAATGTCCATTGATTGATGAATGGATAAAGAAGTGGTATATATATATGCAATAGACTATCATTCCGCCATAAAAAAAGAACGTAGTCTTGGCGTGTCTGGGTGACTCATGGCTCGGTTGAGCATCTGATTTGGTTTCAGCTCAGGTCGTGGTCTCAGAGTCATGAGATTGAGTGCCACATGAGGCTCTGCACTCATCAAGAAGTCTGCTTCTCTCCCTCTTTCTCTCTTCCTCTCCCTTTGCCTCTCCCCATGCTTGCACATGCTTTCTCTCTCTCTCTCTAATATAAACATATAAAACTTAAATAAAAGAAGGAATGAAATCTTGTCATTTTCAATGTCTTGAATGGAGCTAGAGAGCATTATGCTAAGCAAACTAAGTCAGAGAAAGAAAAATACTATATGATTTCACTCATATATGGAATTTAAGGACCAAAATCAATGAGCATGGAGGGGCAGTAGAGAGGAGAAAACTACAAAATAGACATTAAATATAAAGAACAAACTGACAGTTGCTGGAGGGGAGATGCTGGAGACCTGGGTTAAATAGGTGATGGTGATTAAGGAGGGCACTTGTAAGGAACACAGGGTGTTTTGTGTAAGTGATGAATCACTAAATTTTATTCCTGAAACTAATATTACACTGTATGTTAACAAACTGGAATTTTAATAAAAACCTGAATCTATTAAAAAAAAGAGCAAAATTACCAATAGGAAATAGGAAGAAACAAAACAAAATAAATCACACATACACAGGCACAAAAATATAATGCAGAGAACAGTGAAGAAAGTTGCAATACTAAAAAGTTTTAAAAATGATAAAAGTAAGCTTAGATAAAAACATATTAACATATGACTCTAATATGTATTTAGAAAACATATAATTCATATGAATTTACTTATTAAAAGAAAAATATACTTTTTATATATTTTATATGGTATGTAAATCTCAATAAAATTTTAATTAAACACAAATTAAAATAGTACAACCACTTTGGAATATATTTAACAGTTTCTTATAAAACTAAACATTTGGAGCACTTGGATACTTCAGTCATTAAGCATCTGACTCATGGTTTTGGCTCAGGTCATAATCTCAGAATTTCGAGATCGAACTCCACATCAGCCTCCATGCTCAGCGGGGAGTCTGCTTGAAGATTCTCACCCTCTGCCCCTCACCTTCCCCATGCTCACTTTCTCCTCTCAAATACATAAATAAATCTCTTAAAAAAAACAACTAAACATTCAATTATCATACAATCCTTAAATTACATTCTTGACAATTATTCCAGGGAAATAAAAATTTATGTTCATGAAAATACTACATATAAATAGCATAGCAACCTAACCTGAAATAACTCCAAACTGGTTTTCTAGCACAAATGTTCTTCAGTAAATAAATGGTGTAAGTGGGATACATCCATAACATGGAGCATTACTAAACAATTATTAGAAAAGTTAACTCTTGATAGACAAAGCAACTTGAATACATCTTCAGGGAATTGTATTAAATGGAAAAAGCCAGTCCTCAAAAGTTATAAACTTTAATTCCATTTAAACACTATTTTGAAATTACAAATTTTAGAAATGGAGAACAGATTAATGGTTACCAGGAGTTAAGAATGGGGAGAGGGTAGGAGGTGGTGGAGTGACTCAGATGTGCTTTTAAGTGAGCAACATGACGTCAGTGGTGAAACTGTTTAGTACCTTGACTATGGTGGTGGATATATGAACTGACTCATGATAAAATTGTACAGAACTACATATATACACATACATACAGAAATACAAGTGACTGTGAGTAAAGTAGGAAACTCTGATTAAATTGATAAATGGCATCAATGTCAATCATCTGTGATATTATACTATAGTTTTCAAAGTGGTTCCATTGGGAAAAACTGAGTAAAGTGTGTAAAGGATCTCTCTGTGTCTTATTTTCTAATTGCTTTTTAATCTACACTTATCTCAATATAATTTTTATTTTAAAATAGAAAACACTCAAATGAGGTTAAAATGACACAAAATACTTAAAGACAAACTAAAAAATTGAAAAAAAAATGCTAGGCAAAATTGTGCTCGTAGGAAAAAGAGGAGAGCAGGCAGTCAGGCATAGTTTTAAGTGCCTTTATAATTGGTCTTATAAAAAGTGGAAGAACATATATAGTAGCTATACATATTTTTTTTCATTTTGTTATATATTAACCATATTTTACTTTTCTTTCCCCACCTTCCTGTACTATTATTTTTATAAGGTAAGTTTTGGGTGGTTAATCATATAATTTGCTCTTTAATGTATAGGATATCAAAGATAAAACAGGACAGGACTGAAAAAGAGGAGGAGGAGAAAGAGGGGAGGAGAGTAAAAGAAGGATGGAAGGAGAGAGAGAGAAAACATCTTTTAAAAATTGAAAAAAAATGAAGAAATTTTGACTTTCCACTTTTTGGTGAGATGGTGAGTACCCTGTATTTTTACAAGAGATATTCCTCTTATGCTAGCTAGAAATAACTGCTTGGCTATTATGTCTAAAAAGTAAGTAAGTGTAGAAAGGCCATACAGATGCAATGTGGGTGAAAGTTTGAATAGCTCTAATTTCTGTGCAAAGCAGCCTCCTTTCACTTGATGTGTGCTCTTCCTTAAGCACCAGGGGCTGGACGCTGGGGAGTTACATCTCAGGTTCTCAGATTTGCTTCCCTTAATGGTAGGCGTTTCATAAGATGTGGAAGGGAAAAAGACAATATAAAGCCACTTTTGTTCTAGTCATAGTGGGATGCAGATTGCCTGGCTTTGCCAGGTGGACAGTGTTAAAATTTGCTGGCATTTTTTTTTTTTTTGCTTCCTTTCTGGAAAGATAGACAGCCAGAGAACATGTGAGCAGGGGGAGGGACAGAGGGAGAGAATACCAAGCCGACTCAAGTTGAGCATGGAGCCTGACTTGGGGCTGATCCCAGGACCCTGAGATCATGACCTGAGCTGAAATCAACAGTCACTCAACCAACTGAGTCACCCACGCGCCCCCTGCTTCTGGATTTGTTGGACACTCATCACCACTTTTCTGTCCTTTGTTCCCTCAAGTTGTTAAAAAGGTTTTGCAAATCTCCCATCTCCCAAATTAAATTTGTTTCTGCCTGTGATTGCTTAAGTTGTTTCTGTTGTTCTGAAAACACTAACTGGCATAGAAATTGTGTAAAAAGTCCTGACATTCTCATTCAGCCTATGGGCATGGAAGACATACACTTCATAGTTGGAAAAAGCAGAGGTGAGGATATTAGATGCCTTGTTAAAAACTGCTGCCTACCTGAAATAAAAAAAAGTCTTAAAAGTGAAATTAGTTACTAAATTTAATGTTAAACACACAAAATTATCACATTCAAATGTCATATTTATGAGAAACATTTCTAGATCTTATAGTCAATATATATATGTGTGTGTGTATATATATATGTCAATACATACATATATATTAAAATAAATTACTGCTGTTAAAATGTGTTTCCACAAACCCCTAAAATACAGGTATTTGACAATTTTTTTCTTTCAGTGTTTTAAGTTTAGCTAATTATAAGAAATCTTCCACTAATTATGTAATTTGAATTTGAAAACTGTCACAATAAAAATAAGGACATGTCTTTAAATTATCTCTGCAATGATGCCTGTATGTTGCACATGTTATCAATTTATCTTAAAAGGCAAATTTTAAAAACTCATACAATTTAAATAATGTTGGCAGCAAAGACACACTGTATTATTTTTAAAAAACATTCTGTACCAAATATTGCTGAGGAAAGAATGTTTTTTTTAGTGTAATGAGCAATTTTTCACAATAAATCAAGTTTTGAAAAAGTCAAAAATATAACTTAAAATGTACTATTCAATTCTTTGAGTGAAAAATTTGAGTTAACTGAGAAATGATTAAAAAGTATATGTAAATAATGTATTGAAAAGTAAAAGATGTTGGTATGTTATTAGATCATATGCTATCAGATAGAATGTTTTTTAATTTTTTAGGGCATGGATATGCAATAAATATTTACCATAGAATTTTATCTTTAATTTTTGAAGTTAATGAGCAATCTTACCAGCAATAGTGATAGTGTGAGCTATTACTAGCAGATGACAGAATTCCAGACGTTGGAAGAAGATATCCACTCAGAGACTTAGAAAGTTAAGGAAAGTCATGATTGTTGGAGATAGGAAAGCTGTAGGTTTCTGAAGAAAAAGAAATATACATCTGGGGTATTACAGAAATATTTAGGATAAGTAGAAGTGTATTGGGAATTGGAGGTCCAAAAGGACACAGGATGATTTTGTACTCTGCAGGCTCTCCTTTTTTAAAAAAAAAAAAAAAAAAAAAAGAAACATGTATTCAGGAGTGCCTGGGTGGCTCAGTTGGGTAAGTGTTGGACTCCTGGTTTTGGCTCAGGTCATGAACTCAGGGTTCAAACTTTTTTTTTTTTTTATTTAATTGACAGACAGAGATCTCAAGTAGGCAGAGAGGCAGACAGAGAGAGGAGGAAGCAGGCCCCCTGCTGATCAGAGAGCCCTATGCGGGGCTAGATCCCAGGACCCTGGGATCATGACCCAAGTTAAAGGCAGAGGCTTTAACCCACTGAGCCACCCAGGCGCCCCAGGGTTCAAACATTTTATCTATCAATATTTATTTAATAGAAATATGAAAATATATAACCATACACATTGATACAGTGATGAATTTTCTTTAAATATCTAAACATATTTTTTATTTTTTAAAAGATTTCATTTATTTATTTGAGAGAAATAGAGAGGACAAATAGAGCAACAGGCAGAGGGAGAGAAAGAAGCAGGCTCTCTCCTGAGCAGGGAGCCTGATGTGGGACTTGATCCCAGGACCCTAGTACCATGACCCAAGCTGAACACAGACACTTAACCAATTGAGCCACCCAGTCACCCAATATTATTCCTTTCAAGTACTATACTTTTAATATACTACCTCATTTACAATGAACATTATGTATGTTAAGAAGTATTTTTCCTAGTACTCAATGCAAATGATGTTAAGTATTTTACTCAAATAATTACTTTTACAGCAAACTTATTCTTGAAATAAGGAGAGAAGATGGCAGGATCTCAGGAACTAAATAGATGATATTAATTAATATTGATACTGCTCACATTTTACTCCATCTATACTCAAAATGTATTTACTATTAATTTAGATATCATTAATAAAAATTTAGGGATCATTATTAAAAATAATCTATTTTCTCATAACAGCATGGAGGTTCCTCAAAATGTTGAAAATAGAACTACCCTATGACCCAGCAATTGCACTACTGGGTATTTACCCTAAAGATACAAACATAGTGATCCGAAGGGGTACGTGTACCCGAATGTTTATAGCAGCAATGTCTACAATAGCCAGACTATGGAAAGAACCTAGATGTCCATCAACAGATGAATGGATAAAGAAGATGTGGTATATATACACAATGGAATACTATGCAGCCATCAAAATAAATGAAATCTTGCCATTTGCGACGACATGGATGGAACTAGAGCGTATCATGCTTAGTGAAATAAGTCAATCGGAGAAAGACAACTATCATATGATCTTCCTGATATGAGGACATGGAGAAGCAACATGGGGGGGTAGGGGGATAGGAGAAGAATAAATGAGACAAGATGGGATTGGGAGGGAGACAAACCATAAATGACTCTTAATCTCACAAAACAAACTGGGGGTTGCTGGGGGGAGGTGGGATTGGGAGAGGGGGAGTGGGCTATGGACATTGGGGAGGGGAGGCGAACCATAGAGACTATGGACTCTGAAAAACAGCCTGAGGGTTTTGAAGGGTCAGGGGTGGGAGGTTGGGGCAACCTGAGGGTTTTGAAGGGTCAGGGGTGGGAGGTTGGGGGAACAGGTGGTGGGTAATGGGGAGGGCACGTTTTGCATGGAGCACTGGGTGTTGTGCAAAAAAAAATGAATACTGTTACGCTGAAAAAATAAATAAAATGGAAAAAAAAAAGTAAAAAAAAAATATTGAATATTGAACTGAGCAATTGTCTATAAGGAATCAAATTAAGAAACACCAAAGTGGAAGTCTTAGAATAAAGACTGTACCTTAATGAAAATTTTAGAAGTGATAAAAGTTCAGTCAGCAAGGCAACATGAAAGAGTTCAGTGGGAGAGAAATCTGATTTCATCTTATATAATGCTATGGCTCCTTCTGCTTTATATAACTGATAAAAGAAGTAAAAAAAAAAAAAAAAAAGCCATGCTGTTAAATTATCTAAGGGAGTCCCCAAAGTGTGGTCCCTAGACCAGCAGCAAAGGTGCCATGTGACCTGAGATCTTCTTAGTGCTACAAATATATTAAGTAAGAAACTTTGGATGGGGCTCAACAAGCTGTGCCTTTAAGTCCTTCTGGTGATTTTACTGTAAGTAAATCTGGAGAACACTGATTTGGATTAAAGGAGGACCCAGGTGAAACTTAGGCCTTCCTTCTCTAGGGTATTTTACTCATGCTAGGGGATGAAGCAGCGGGAGCCAGAGAGCTTCCTAGAGGCACAAGTGTATACATACCCCATTTCCAGCAGGATGAGCACTTATCCAGAACTGTAGAGGAAAAATCTGAGAGAAAATATTTATATATCCTTATTTGAGGGTGGTGAAAAATTCCAGTAGTTTCTAGGCTACCTAGTCAAACATAGTTTATCTGCAAGGATATTCTGAGAAGAAATCTTGGAGAGAAGCCTACATCTGACATTCTTGAAAAATAACAGTGAAAAACTAGGATGAAAATAAATACCTTTTGTGAGGAGCCAAAAAACAATTTTATTAGAGTGAGGAATGGTGTGGGTGACTTTAGGCAGTTTCCCTGCAGTATTTCCTTTCCACAGCATCACTATTGTAACTGCAGCTTTCCACCACTGGACCCTGGCCATTGGTATTGTTCAAAGGAGGGAAGATTTGTTCCAGCTGGCAAAAGATAGGCATAGCAGATGTATTTCTTCACCCGCAGTTGGCATAGGATACTCAAATCAAGACAATTGTACTTGAATAAAGTGATTTCTCTGAAAAAAATTTTTTTTCTCTATTCTTAAAGATTTATTTATATTTTAGAGATGAAATTTTGGAGGACTCAGAGCATAGAGATCATAGTATAAGGATGCATTCGAGGGGAAGAAGAATATGAGATAAAGACAGATCCCTACCATTCAGGAAGTAGGTAAAAAGACTCTTTAAAGGATGGATGTTGAGGGAGGGTTGTGCAGAAAAAGAGAGGATTCAGTTTGGCATGGAAGTCTTGTTCATCTGTTTACTCAGTACCTTTTTAATGACAGCATACGCTGTGATAGGTATCTTTCTAGTTACTTGGGAACAGCCATATATCCTTTCTCTAGGAGTTTGCATACACTCCTTATAAGTCAAATAATAAACACTAGTCACAATAAGTATTTAAATTACATGTTATTTTAGAAGGTGAAAGGTTTTATAAAAAGAAAAACTTTAAATGAGGTCAAGAGTAGAATTCATGTTACAGTTTTAAAATGAAGAAGCACTGCTGGGCTCCTTTACTAGTGACATGTGAGCGTTGATGTTTATCCTTGCTTCCAATCTTGATTAATCTGTGCTGATGTGGATAGAAGAGAAGAAGGAAAGAGGTGGAGATCTCCATGTATGTTTGGGAAAAAACTGAACAGGGAGTCTTAAGACCCTACAACTGGGGCTTAATAGGAGAAATGTGTAATATCTTTACAAAGTTCTGTTATCATGGCACTGGGTGGTTCAGTAGGTTAAGTACAGAATTTTGGTTTCGGCTCAGGTCGTGATCTTGGGGTGGTGGGATTGAACCCTTCCTTGGGTTTCCTGATCAGCGAAGATCTGGCTTAAGATTCTGTCTCCCTCTGTCCCTCCCTCACCAAATAAAAATAAATAAATAAAATCTTAAAAATAAAAAAAATGTTCTGTGAGAACAGAGTAGGAAGGCAATGTGATATCTAAGTAGCATATTAACAAAAGCTAAGGGAGAAAACAATTTGATGAGACTGAGGATAGCTGACAACATCCAGCTTGGTATGAGATAAGCAGCCTGTGGTCCCTGATCCCCACTGTGCTCTGTTTTTAAGAAATAACAAGTGTTGTTGAACAGTACAGGCCTTGTGTTGGAGTGAAGAGAGCAGACTGTGTACCTCACAACCAGAGGTGAAGGCAGAACCTGCTGGCCTCTGCAGGGAATGGAGCAATGTGGCACCTCAAAACCAGACAGGACAAACTAAGGACACAACCAGAGGCTAGGGAGGTAGGACACCTTCCTCTGAAGCTGCTGTTATATTTAAACTTCTTACACCTGAGATGATACCACAGGAGGAAGAAAGAGGACTAAAAATCTAAACTTAAGAAACTGTTTATTGGTAAGATTTGAATTAGAAAGATAATATTATAAAGAATAATAAGAAATTTCAAGTGATATAAATCAGAAGACATAAGAACATATGAATTTGAGAAGAGGAATGCTTCCATTGCATTAGAAAAAAACAATAGATTTGTTTCCACATATTTTTCTTTGTACCTCTCTATTCTATTTTTCTTCTCTGTCAGAATTTTAGAACTAAATTTTTCCATTAAAAATAGTTTTTGAAGCCATCAATTTAACTGTCCAAGGAGATGTTACATTACTATTTTAATCTACTATGTTTATATTTTTAGGATTATGCTAAAATAATTTAGAAATTGTTTTATCTGTGTATTCAATTAAGAAAATCACTATATTTATGAACTGTTTATAAAGTTATAAATATAACTGGTGTATATGTATATACATATATACATATGTGCACACATATATGCTATGTATACACATATAACACTAGTGAGAGAAGAATATGTATCCTTAGCATTTTGAATCATGATAAAAGAGTGAAGGAAGCCTGAGTGTTTCTGGATTTATTTTTTTTTAAAGAGTTATTTCTCTTTGAAGCTGTTTCTTGAAAGTTCAGTATATTGGTAATCTTTTTCCCTTCTGTGTAATAATTCTCTTTTGCATTCTTTTTACAAATTCTTTTTACAAATGAAACACATTTGCAATATTTAGAACATTTCAAAATATCTTCCAATTTAGATTTTTGAGATGTACTTCTTATTTTTCATACATATTTCTAGCAGTTTCCTGAATAATCCAATTTAGTGCATTCTAAGCCTAGAGGGATTCTCATTTTCATATTAGATTTGTTTAATCCATCATTTATATATTTATATAAAAGCTCACCCACATGCCTTGCCTTTTTTATAGAAATTCATCTTACATTTATAGGATATCAAATATGGAAATTAATTTAGAATTTCCTGCAGGCATCATTCTTTCTAGTGAGAGAGAAGAATTTATATCCATACATTATTTCTGTGATACCTTTCTGAGTGAGTTGGTTAATGAAATATAAATTATCTATGAAAATTCTGGTATTTTCACCTTTTCAATTTAAATGACATTTGTTCTCTGTAGCAAATATTTCTTTAGAAGATGAAGAAACATTTGCTTTATTTTAATTTCATGTTTCCTGTTTTAAAATGGAGGTTTCAAACCTATTAAAAAGGATTGAATTGCTGATGAAATTTTCATAATGAGAGGACTTGCTGAAGCTCAACTTAAATCATGTGCTTTTGCTCTGAACTTCAAACACAAAAGCACAGACATGCACCTTTAGTGAACAGCAACCAGTGACTTTGAAACAAATGATTTAAAAGGAGTGATCTAATAGGTAGACCTCCCTCTCCTGCCTCTTTTTTCTAGAGAAAATGTCTGCACTTAACTAGGAATGCAGCAGAACAACAACAACAACAACAAGGCTGTATGATATTCAGTGTACTGCTACAAAAATCTATAGATCTAGGTTAGATGCAAAATATGTCATTTAAACTAAAAAAAAAGGATACAATTTAATTTTGAGTTTGCACAGGTAGAGGGAAATGATAGATAAAGCCTCAGCCTGTTGATAATGGAGAATTAGAAATGAGATCCCTGCATGAAGCCAGGTCTCCAAAAGTGACACATCTTAAAACGAAGCCTAAGTTAGAAAAAAAAATCTATTTACTTACCAAGGGAGATAAGGATGAAATTTTATGCCTCATTTTCAGCATCAGATAGGAGAAAACTTCCCTGAACAATACATTTTCCTATATAACAACTATTCTTACATACAATCCTGGAAGAAATTTTATTATTTCTATTAGCCAGCAATCCACAGGCAAATTAATACAAGAGAGGCTCTGAGATTGTGGTCTTCCAGGAAAAACTGTAGAAACATGCACACATCCTTTCTAAGGAAAATTTCCTCAACCTGATTTCCTCAAGATTCACACAGAGAATAGTCAGCCAAAGATGAGTACAAAATTTAAAATCACAGAACATATTGTGGCAAATACATTGCTGGATACTTGAATGAGATTTTGGAAAGAAAGGCAGTGCATTACCAGTGTTGATTCCTGTGCTTAGGGAATTATACAGTTGTTATGTAGAAAAATATCCTCTTTTTAAGGAAATACACACTGGGATTTGGAATAACTGGACTGAGTATCATGTTTGTATATTTGTGGCTTGTTCTCAAAAGGTCCAGAGAGTGGGGGTTGAGGGTGAGGATAATTAAGGATCAAGAGCAAAAAGAACAAATATGGCAAAACGGTGGATCTCATTGAGAAGTATATGATAGTTCTTTTTACTGTAGTTGCAACCATCTAAAAACTTGAAATTATTTCAAAATAGATTATGTTAAAAAATAAAACTAAAAGATGACATTAGATTTCAGAATTGTGATTATCTTTACTGAAATAGTGACTAGAAAGAGAGTGAGGAGAGTTTTGGATGTGCTGGTAATGTTTTGTCTCTTGATTTTAGGCTTGATGATGTAAATATATTGTGAAAATGCATCATACTGTGTGCTTATGATTTGTACACTTTTTAAATACATGTTATTGATTTATAAACATTGAAATAAATGTTTTCCAATGCTATACATACATTTTTATGTTACTAAAGGAAAATTAATTTAAGCCTGGGGCCAATTTTTGAAGCATTTCACTGTTTCAATCTTAGTCTGCTCTACATTATATCAATCTTACATCTCTTATTACTGATATGCTTAAAATATGTAAGAAAACACTAGTTAGCTTCCTTGGGGATTATCTGGAGATCTCATTGCACTATTTAGGCATTTTGAATTTGTAGCAACTAATTAGTTGCTGTAGCATCATATTTATGTCTCAGTTTGTATTGTCTGGGTTTATTGGATTGATTTTTCTTGTTAGGTGACAATACTTTTTATTCCTCTATATTTTATTTTCATAATTTTAAAGCTGGCAACCTACTCAAAATGGAGATTTTCCTCAGGAAATGTGGGTTCTATGTTCAACTATCCCATGTCCAATATATATGTGTAACTGGAATCACAGTATTGCAATTTCTTGTACTTGACTAATGCTTAATTCAAGACCAGCTAGAGAACACAGATATGATACAGGAATGGTTTCTTTTGAGACAACTCAACCAGATATATACTTATGATTTGTATACATTTCTGTATTATACTTGTAGATACAGTCCCCATGAAAGGCAGGACCTGCTCCTTGGCTTTAAGATAGTGTTGATTCCCAACAAAAAACTTTTACTCCAACTAATGGCTTGAGATTTGCTTCTGTAGAACACAATCTGGTACATTTTCAGTATATAATTTAACCTTCCTTAAACTAACATTCAGTAAAATTATCCATGTTTTTTGAATACAAATACAAATGAGGCATGATGCAGAATAAAAATATAGTATGAAATTAAATATTGCTAATGAATTACACATGTTATGAAAATTGAAAACAGGTAATGAGAATTGAAATGCCCAAGATTTTATGGATCAAAGATACTTAAACTGAAGTTTTAAGATTAGGAATATTCTTATAAAATTAAGAGATAGGGAAAACATCTTAGGCCAGGAGAGTTAAATATGGAATGATAAAAAAAAATGGATAAATATAACAACTACAAATTTTGACACATACATAAAAAATGCCATAAAGTATGGGCACAAAAAAGTGAAGCTACTGATGATTTAGGAGGTCTCAATCATCTTAGTGCTTTTAAGTTCTGTGATTTTATGTGTGTGTGTGTGTGTGTGTGTGTAGTCAATCATATGTCAAATATAGTCAATTAATTATAGTCACACACACATTTAAATATTTGAGATGCAGAATAAGCTAAGGAGATACTCATCACTAACATTAACAGTCTATAAAACTTTTTAAAATATTTTCTTTACATCATTTTTGTAATCTTTCAGTTAGCATTTATTTTTGTTACCTAAAGATTTTTAAAATTCAAACCATTTTCTTAAGTTTGAAAGTATTAACAGGAATCATGTTTTTAAACCTTAGTAACCTTATCTTTAAAATATCCGTTCTATATTATACAACAAAAATATTTTTCTGCTGAGTAATTTGATTTTGTGTGCTTTTTCATTCATTGTGCAACTGATATAAAATACAATAAAGTTTTAACAGTATGTTAATGATACCAAAAATTTGATATATATATAGAGAGAGAGAAAGAGAGAGAGAATGCACACAATTGTAATTATAAACACTTATTCTGTTTTCTCTGATTAGTCCATAAATTCAATTTTTTCTTCTGCCACTAATGAGTATTTTCCTATTTACTCTGAAAGAGCTTGTGTTCATGGATAATCAAAGGGCTTAGGACAGATGAGCGAATTGGGACTTGTGTTGATTGAGTCATCTTTTAGTCCTTCCTAAAGGAGTGCTGCTCTTTATAGATGAAATATGTTTTTTTTTTTTTTATTGCTGGTGAAGTAACTTTGCTATTAGTAATGAGTTTGGTTTTATTTGCAGATTCTTCTTAACTTATCTTCAAAATTATTAATAACAGAGGTCTAAGGATTTGAGTATTTTTTCTGATAAAATGTACCTGTATTATCTTTTTTCTCACTTGCAAATAGTATAAAATTACATTTTTAGGTGATTTTAATACACATGTTCAAATGAGTAATAATGCATGTCAGAAAGACTGAAAATAAAACTAATTTAGATAATTGTTGTATGTCCTTTGAAGATGTCCCTATGAAATTATTTCCTTCTTCAGTGGAACAAGAATTATATATATATATATATATATATATATATATATATATATTCTTAGAACTTCACCCAATGCCTTCCTGATAATAAGGTTCTGTCATTATGACAGATAGTTATCATTCTGGTAAATTATTTCTCCCTTCTAGCATGTGGGGATGTTTTCAGTGGATGCACCTGTCTTCCAATTGTCTTCTAAAGAAAATGAAAATGACACCACTTCAGGGGTCTGTTGGTTGGACTATTTTTTCCAATTACCTGTGTCAGCACAGAAAAAAAGAATGTTAATTTTGACCTAAAGATATGGTTCAAGGATCTTTCTTCATGCACTCTCACTTATGATTTTCATTGATCTTTTTTAAGTGAAGGCCACTTAGTGAAGATTTTTCCGTAAATCTGTATTTTCTTTTAAGTTTTCAAATTCTTCTTACCTTTTTTTTCTGTTAGTGATATTGCAAATAGCAGGTAATTGGCATTGTTGCTCTTGTTCTCATTATCACTGCAGATTTTGAAAAACAACCTAGCAGAAGTGCAAGATTCCAAGTTAAACTGTCAATTATATTCTTACTGAACAGAAAGAGCATCTGGCTTTCTATACTCCTAATTACAGCCTTAAACCTGAGATGAATGTTTTAAAGTACATTGCAATTTTTCAATCTTGAGCAAAAATATTAAATGTAGATACAATATCAATTTGCAGCTTCTTATTCAAAAAGCTTTTTGTGGGAAGAATACTTTTTTTTTTTTTTTTTACTTTTAGGGAATCGTCACATGAAAATGAAAAAAAAGCATAGCAATACTAACTTTAGAATACTAACTTTACATATGCTTTCAGACTTCTCAAATATAATAGAAATTACAAAATGCCACTTATTATACATCTGGAAACATGAAGCCATATGTTGAACCTGATTATTCTAGTAAATTAAAACATTACGAAGACAGAAGGCAATTACAAAATCCATATTAAAAATCATAAAAACTAGTGCACTCTCTGATCCCAGAAATAAATAAGGATGTGCACAAAAATACAGGACAAAGCTATTTTTTAGTGTCATTTATAGAAATAATATTTAGAAACAGTAATAATATCCAACAAGAAATGGTTATATGTGAATTTTAGCACCTCTACATGGTCAAATGTAAACTTTACATTTGATGACCACTACTTTACTTATTTTGTAGAGATACATTTGTTGGCATAAAATATCAACATGATACATTATTCATAAAAAGTTACAAAATACCTACCAAGGAAGTTGTTTCTGTAAATCTTTCTCAGGATTTTATTCACAATCTATAGGATTTCACGCAAAATACATTTTCAGAAGTAGCATTACTATTGTTTTTAACCTGCCTTTTGATTGTATCTGTTCATGAACTTTTAACAGTTAAAATAAGGCAATGATTATTATGGTAATAATTATTAGTGTTATATTAATGGTAGGTACACAACTTCAGAGCTCTACATTTCTCTAGTGCTTCCCAAACATTTTTTTGTGAAATGCACACAGATAAAAGATAAAATTTTATAGCAATCTTGGTCAAGCTGTAAAGAAATACATAGTATCAATATAGGACAAAGTGAAACTGTGTCTTACCTTTTTGTAAATTTGTTCAGATTAACAAAATCTGAACTAATGCACACACTTTAGAGAAGATGTTAAATATTTAGTTTATAAAATACCTCAAAATAATTTTAAAGCTTATGATGATAAAGTTGAGTGTGTTTCTATAAGTATATATTTTTTAAATATTAAGCTCACGCTTACAGTGTTTGTACCCAACAGCTGGCTGTGGCATTTATTTATTTATTCTGTTAGTCACCATACGGGAAATTGTTAGTTTTTGATGTAGTGTTTTATGATTCATTGTTTGGTTAAAACACCCAGTGTTCCATCCAATCCATGCCCTCCTAATACCCATCACCAGGCTCACCAATCCCCACCTTCCTCCCTTCTAAAACTCTCCATTTGTTTACCAGAGTCCATAGTTTCTCATGGTTTGTCTCTCCCTCCAATTTCTTCCCCTTTTATTTTTCCCTTCTCCTAAAGTCCTCTATGCTATTCCTTATGTTCAACAAATAACTGAAACTATATGATGACTGACCTTTTCTGTTTGACTTATTTCATTTAGCATAATCTCCTCCAGTCCCATCCAAGTTGATGCAAAAGTTGGGTATTCATCCTTTCTAATGGCTGAGTAATACTCCATTGTGTATATGGACCATATCCTCTTTATCCATTCATCTGTTAAAGGACATCTTGACTCTTTCCACATTTTGGCTATTGTGGATATTGCTGCTATGAACTTTGGAGTGCATATGGCCTTCTTTTCACTACACCTGTATCTTTGGGGTAAATACACAGTAGTACAGTTGCTGGATCATAGGGTAGCTCTATTTTTAATTTTTTGAGGAACCTCCACACTGTTTTCCAAAGTGGCTGCACCAATTTTCATTCCCACCAACAGTATAAGAGGGCTTTCCTTTCTCCACAACTTCTCCGATGTTTGTTGTTTCTTGCCTTGTCAATTTTTGCCATTCTAAGTGTTGTAAGGTGGTATCTCAGTGTGGTTTTGATTTGAATTTCCCTGATGGCTAATGATGAAGAACACTTTTTCATATGTTTGTTAACCATATTGTATGGATTCTTTGGAGAAGTGTCGGTTCATGTCTTCTCCCAATTTTTTGACTTGATTATTGTTTTTTGAATGTTGTGTTTGAGAAGTTCTTTATAGAGCTTGGATATGAGCCCTTTGTCTGTAGTGTCATTTGCAAATATCTTGTCCCATTCTTTGGGTTGCCTCTTTGTTTTGTTGACTGTTTCCTTTGCTGTGCAGAAGCTTTTTATCTTGATGAAGTCCCAAAAGTTCATTTTCATTTTTGTGTCCCTTGCCTTTGAAGACATATCTTGAAAGAAGTTGCTGTGGTCTATATCAAAGAGGTTACTGCTTATGTTCTCCTCTAGGATTTTGATGGATTCTTGTCTCACATTGAGGTCTTTCATCCATTTAGAGTTTATCTCCATGTATAGTGTAGGAGAACGGTTGAGTATTATTCTTCTGTATATAGCTATCCAATTTTCCCAGCCCCATTCATTGAAGAGACTGTCATTCTTCCATTGGATATTTTTTCTTGTTTTGTTGAAGATTAGTTGATCATAGAGTTGAGAGTACATATCTGTGCTTTTAAAAGTTTGTTCACAATCTCAGAGTCTAAATTGGTAAGAAACTGTACAGATAGGTGGTAGTAAATGGCAAAAGAGTATTTCTCAGTTTTTGTCTAATTGACAGAAACTGTTTTTATTTCTGTTAACTAGAATTTTGCCATTTCGACTTCAAAAATTGTACTTCAAGAGTGATGATGTTCCATAGTTCTATCAGCCTTTTTCTATAATTGAATAATATAATGATGAAATTAACTATGATAATAGAAGTTAAGATATGAATACAAGTAATTTCCAAAACAAAATTGGATAATTAGGGCACTTGGGTGGCTCAGTCACTGTGTCTGCCTTTGGCTCTCAGGTCATGATCTCAGGGTTCTGGGATTGAGCCAGGCATTAGGCTCCCTGCTAGGCAAGAAGCCTGCTTCTCCCACCCCCACTCCCTCTGCTTGTGTTCCCTGTCTTGCTGTCTCTCTCTCTCTCTCTCTGTCAAATAAATAAATAAAATCTTTAAAATTTGGATAATTATAATGAAGCTTTTTCTTTTTTTTTTTTAAAGATTTATTTATTTATTTATTTGACAGACAGAGATCACAAGTAGGCAGAGAGGCAGGCAGAGAGAGAGGGAGGAGAAAGCAGGCTTCCCGCTGAGCAGAGAGCCTGATGCAGGGCTCGATCCCTGGACCCTGGGATCATGACCTGAGCCGAAGGCAGAGGCTTTAACCCACTGAGCCACCCAGGCGCCCCATAATGAAGCTTTTTCTTAAGTCTACATAAATACTATTCTGTTAGTCTTAATAGCTCATCTTTAGAAATGAAATTGTAACACCAACACCACTCAAACAATAACATTGAATCGTTTTTATTATTTATTCATTCATTTATTTTGGAACATTTTAAGATTTACTCAAAGTTGATATTTGTTCTAAATCCATAAAAAGTGTCAGAAGACATTCTTATACTTTAACACAATTGTATTTTCAATTTCATTTATTCAGGTATTCAAAGTTTTCAATTTATAAATCATTATTTGGAGATAAAAATGTTTTTCCAAAATCCTACAAAATTAGAGTCATTTTCAAAATATTTTCAAGTATTTTTTTAAAGATTTTATTTATTTATTTGACAGACAGAGATCACAAGCAGGCAGAGAGGCAGGCAGAGAGAGAGGAGGAAGCAGGCTCCCCACTGAGCAGAGAGCCAGATGCGGGGCTGGATCCCAGAACCCCGGGATCATGACCTGAGTTGAAAGCAGAGGCTTTAACACACTGAGCCACCCAGGCACCCCTATTTTCAAGTATTTTGATCATAAACTTGATAAAGCTCTTAGCTGAATAACAGTGAACTTCAGCATGAAATTTCAGAGAAATATGTCATTTCTTCTCACAACTAGAAAACTGTATAGACTCTACAACATAAATATTATAATCAACTCATATAACATAATTTAAGTCAAACATATAAGAGCTTCTGTGTGAAGAAAACTACATTATATTTGAATATGGGTGTTCAGGACTAAGAGCCCTTTGTGAGAAAATGAGTTCTGCCCATATATCATGTCATGTATGTAAAGAGAGTAACTAAAAAAAAAAAAAATGTGGCTTCTTTAAGTCATGAATAGAGTATCAGGGGATATTAGGTATTAAAAGAATTGCGAAGGAGAGTGAATACAGAGAAACAAAGTCAGCCTACCAAGGGCACTGGAAAACAACCTTGAATGTTATCTTCAGTTAATCTAAGCCAGTCCTCCACTAGGCTAAACTATTAAAGGAGGAAAACAAATGAGCTTCCAGGGACCTCCATATTTGGATCTCATTGTCCTTGAAGGTTCATAACATTTAAGTGACTCCATATGTTCTGATTAACATCAGATTGTAGTAGGGGCATCAGTGAGAATTCACACCACTGAGTCAGGTGGGCAGTTAAATATGTAAACTTGTGAGGAATTCTAGAGAGTGCTAAAAATGGTCTTGGAAAACTACTTTGAGCCTTTTTCTCCATATGTGTAATAGAAAAGTAGATAATTGTTCACCTCCCAGAATAAGGCTTATCCATACATACCCAACCAATGAACATATTCAACAACTGTTAGAAATGATCCAAAATGTTTGCCCTTTATTTTGGATATGCATTCCATAGAAATCTAGGAGCCACCATAATTACATCATCATTTATCTCTGGGGACAGAAGACAGTACCCTTAGAATTGCTTGAGACAAAGTCAATATCCAAATTAATGTATGTCCAGATGTTCTTGGTTACAGCAATCTGATCCCTCTATTCTTCCCTTTAAGTCAAAGTCAGTCATTCTATAAACTATTGTTTTATCCTAAGAAGTCACTACCCTAAAAAATGAGTATTTTTTTTTTGAAAATGGAAAGAATTAAAGAGCTGTTGTTTTTGTTTTCCTCTTAAATTCTTATTTACTCCCTGAATCTGTTGCTTATAAACTCAACTGGGAGAAGTGGGGGTATGGCCATATGTAAATTGTAAGTGGCTGATCACTAGCTTAGCCAGTTTCATGGAGGATTTTGCTGGAGACACTGGTACAGTTGGTATTGAGTAGATTTCTTGTGACTAACAGTGTTCCCTATGTATATCCAAAAACTTTTTTGTATAGACCCCAATCCTTCATTCTGGTTTCAGTATCATGATGGGATAGAGCATAATTCCTTTGGGCCTTATTAGAGGTCATGATTGCATATCTAATTAGCTTTGATAGTCCACTTATTTTTCCTAAGATATGGCTCTTTATTTTGACATTTACATGAGATGCACAAAGATTGAGTTGAACTAAAATTGTTATACCTTATTCTATATCCATGTGGCTTTAGTAATATAGTCATAAAAGTGTGACCATAGAATTAGCCCATTATTGTTGCCTCATCAGTCTGTAAAAACAAAACTATTCTTATTCTTCTTCTTATTATTATTATTTTGGGAAGTATTAGGCTATGTTCTATATCCAGCAACATTTAAGTTTTATCCATTGTGCAGATTATCTCGTCCCAAAGACATTAAGAATCCATCATCATTATAATGGATCACTATTTTATGCTACTGAACATGCCTAACTTGAAATCAGGCTGTTTCCCTAATGAATGACATTGTAGATACCAAGCCTTATGATCAGTTTATATGGTAAGCAGGATTGTCGCTATGTTTAATGGTGAGCAACTGTAAGGGGCTAAGGCCTCAGGGCTAATATTAGTCTTTAATTGGAGGGTCCCTGAATTGGAGGATGAGAATAATTGATATACAAGTCCTGACTTTTTTTTTTTTAAGTAAGATAATTTCTCTGTTAGGTGGTAGTCTAGCTGTAACCATTTAGCAACTCAAGATTACTGGTGAAATCTTTTGCCAAAAGGTACAATCATTTGTGAGGACTCTAAAAGATATATATGTCATGGGGTCCGAAGGAGAGATAGAGATCCATAGCAGTGCTTGAGTTACCTTTGTTTGGCATGCTTTCATGGCAGTTTGCCAAAGATACTCCCATTCAAATGTGACCACCTGCGAAGAGAGAGAGTTTGACTTCTTCTTTGCCAATTTGGATACCTTTTATTTCTCTTTGTTGTCTGATTGCCATTGCTAGGACTTCTAATACTATGTTGAACAAGACTGGTGAGAGTGGGCATCCTTGTCGTGTTCCTGATCTCAACGGGAAGGCTGCAAGCTTTTTCCCATTGAGGATGATATTTGCTGTGGGTCTTTCATAGATAGATTTTATGAAGTTCAGGAATGTTCCTTCTATCCCTATACTTTGAAGCGTTTTCATCAGGAACGGATGCTGGATTTTGTCAAATGCTTTTTCTGCATCAATTGAGAGGACCATGTGGTTCTTCTCTCTTCTCTTATTGATTTCTTCTATCACATGGATTGATTTGCGAATGTTGAACCAACCCTACAACCCAGGGATGAATCCCACCTGGTCATGGTGGATAATCTTTTTAATGTGCTGCTGGATCCTGTTTGCTAGGATCTTGTTGAGAATCTCAGCATCCATATTCATCAGTGATATTGGTCTGAAATTCTCCTTTTTGGTAGAGTCTTTGCCTGGTTTGGTGATCAGGGTAATACTGGCTTCATAAAAAGAGTCTGGAAGTTGTCCTTCTGCTTCAATTTTTTGGAACAGCTTCGGGAGAATTGGGGTTATTTCTTCTTTGAAAGTTTGGTAGAATTCCCCAGGGAATCCATCAGGTCCTGGGCTCTTGTTTTTTGGGAGGTTTTTGATCACTGCTTCAATCTCATTACTAGAAGTCAAACTCTCTCTCTTCGCAGATGACATGATTCTTTATATGGAAAACCCCAAAGACTCCACCCCCAAACTACTAGAACTCATACAGCAATTCAGTAACGTAGCAGGATACAAAGTCAATGTACAGAAATCAGTGGCTTTCTTATACACTAACAATGAAAATACAGAAAGGCAAATTAGAGAATCGATTCCATTTACTATAGCACCAAGAACCATAAGATACCTGGGAATAAACCTAACCAAAGAGGTAAAGGACCTGTACTCGAGGAACTACAGAACACTCATGAATGAAATTGAAGAAGACACAAAAAGATGGAAGACCGTTCCATGCTCTTGGATTGTAAGAATAAACATTGTTAAAATGTCTATACTGCCTAGAGCAATCTATACTTTTAATGCCATTCTGATCAAAATTCCACTGGTATTTTTCAAAGAGCTGGAGCAAATAATCCTAAAATTTGTATGGAATCAGAAGGGACCAGAATTGCTAAAGGAATGTTGAAAAACAAAAACAAAACTGGCGGCATCACGTTACCGGATTTCAAGCTTTACTACAAAGCTGTGATCACCAAGACAGCGTGGTACTGGCATAAAAACAAACACATTGACCAATGGAACAGAGTGGAGAGCCCAGATATGGACCCTCAACTCTATGGTCAAATAATCTTCGACAAAACAGGAAAAAATATACAATGGAAAAAATACAGTCTCTTCAATAAATGGTGCTGGGAAAACTGGACAGCGATATGTAGAAGAATGAAACTCGACCATTCTCTTACACCGTACACAAAGATAAACTCGAAATGGATAAAAGACCTCAACGTGAGACAGGAATCCATCAGAATCCTAGAGGAGAACATAGGCAGTAACCTCTTTGATATCAGCCACAGCAACTTCTTTCAAGATATGTCTTCAAAGGCCAAGGAAACAAAAGCGAAAATGAACATTTGGGACTTCATCAAGATCAAAAGCTTCTGCACAGCAAAGGAAAGAGTCAACAAAACAAAAAGGCAACCCACGGAATGGGAGAAGATATTTGCAAATGACAGTACAGACAAAAGGTTGATATCCAGGATCTATAAAGAACTTCTCAAACTCAACACACACAAAACTGATAATCATATCAAAAAATGGGCAGAAGATATGAACAGACACTTCTCCAATGAAGACATACAAATGGCTATCAGACACATGAAAAAATGTTCATCATCACTAGCCATCAGGGAGATTCAAATTAAAACCACATTGAGATACCACCTGACACCAGTTAGAATGGCCAAAATTAGCAAGACAGGAAACAACGTGTGTTGGAGAGGATATGTGGATATTTACCCCAAAGATACAGATGTAGTGAAAATAAGGGCCATCTGTACCCCAATATTTATTGCAGCAATGGCTACGGTCGCCAAACTGTGGAAAGAACCAAGATGCCCTTCAACGGATGAATGGATAAGGAAGATGTGGTCCATATACACAATGGAGTATTATGCCTCCATCAGAAAGGATAAATACCCAACTTTTGTAGCAACATGGACGGGACTGTAAGAGATTATGCTGAGTGAAATAAGTCAAGCAGAGAGAGTCAAGTATCATATGGTCTCACCATGCATGTGTGTGCTACATGATGAAGATATAACTGATATAACTGATAGATCATCACAGCCTTTAAGTAGTTTTAATACTCTGAAGAACGAACTAAAAACGAGTTTGCCATCTGTTGAAGTAGAAAGGAATAAATAATTATCAGTGACCCATTACCAGATAGGTGTCTGTAAATTGCCTGATCACTATTTGTGCCCAGAAATATTTGTGGGATGGCTTTCAATGTGTTGTTTGTTTTGGAAGCTCTCTAATCACCATGATTATCATGGGAAAAAGTTCAGGATGTATAATTCTATCAATATTTACAGATGAAGTTGAGCTAGGTTTTCAAGTGGTAATTCCTTCATGCTTGGGTATCAAATCACAATTTATGAACAGCATATTTTATTTTCAAACCTGGAAATCTCTACTTATTCAAAAGATTTTAATGTGAAAAAATATGAAAAATAGAAAAGAAAACACACAATTCTGTTTTTAAATAGTTTTGGTAGGATATCCTTCTTACCAATGAAGTTTGTCTCCCAGGCACAGGTTAATTAGAAATAAACTTGCCATTTGTTTTTCACCGTATATTTTTAATAATTTTAAGATGATAGAAAATATGTAGATACAGTGTTCAAGCAATGAGCTAGTTTTGAAGCAATGTTAGTAAATAAGACAGCTAGTAAAGTTAGAGGAAAGAAATTATAGTGGTGATATGTAAACTCTCAACTTACATATAAATTTCTAATTTAATTATATGTAGATATCTATAAGATTATTATTTAAAGTAAAACTTTGGGTACGCAAATAATCATCTCCATAGAATATTTTAGTGAAATTAATGAATATAATACAATTAATTGGTTGCTTCTAAGTGCACTGGAGAACTTGGAGAAAGAAGAACATGAGTTCAGTGCTTCGAACTTCAAGATTAAAGGCTTGAGTAAGAAACAGAAAGTTTCTGTAATTATGCTAACAAGTCATTATTTCCTGGATCCACAGGGCTGCTATTTCTGAAACACATAACCAGAGTCTAAACCTGTGAGTGGCTGAATTACAAAAGAAATGAAACTTATAATTTATAACTTATAAACTTATAACTATATTTTTAAAAAGATTTATTAGGAAATAATGGAACCCCAGAAATTGACACATGGTCAGAATCTCATCAAGCTGGAGACATTGAGCTCCCAAATTCCTTCCTATTTTCCTTGCCAGGAGAGCCAACCTTTCTTCCCCTCCTTAAGGAATGTAGTTTCTCCTTGTCTTAAAAATCTTAATTGCCTTCTCTGAAGTAGTTGTTTGGTAGGAGGTTTCTGATCATTTTCAAAACCCATTCCTATAGCTTCTTACTGCCTCCAGACCCATAGTCAGACTCAAGTACCAGCATGTCCCAGAGGGAAAGATTAAAAGTGTAATCCATGAGGACGAGCTATATACACCAAAACCCAGCAATATCATGTCAATCACATCAACAGAAATGTGGAGCAAATATTTGGGAATGGATCCTAAGAATTTTGTGTGAAAATGAAAGACAATATTGTATCATGCTGTAATCATAGATAAGGATACACTAGAGGATTGAGACATTCACATATTAGATTTATCATGAAACAACCCCAAACTATGTCCCTAGAAAAGGTCTAGAGACCAATGCCTTATGAAGGTTTTGGTACATATGTTTCTAAGGAGAGTCCCAACATCCTCAACACTCTGTTATTGACCTTTGTACGTAGGCCAGAAATTATAGTGTGAAGTTATGCCATTTAAGGACTTGATTCCATGAATTCAATTCAGACCTTACCACCTTACCTGGGTGGTAAGGTCCAAGAAGCAGTACTTAATTATTAAAAATAAGTGGGTGTGATTACTGTAATGGTGAGTCAGTACAAGCAGTAACCATAATAATTTGACCTACAGAAATGGACATTGGCTAACTGATCATGGTGTCCCTAGTACAGAAATAGATAGATGTCTTACTGAACCCTCTCTTGATTAATCCAAGTGGATAAGCACTGGAACTGTTGAACAGAGGTACAGACTAATCATGAGGGAGAGTCACAGTCACTCAAAATATTCCCCAGTTTAAGGTAATTCATAGCACAGAGATTCTTGAATGAAAAGAAGTCTTCGTCCTTTTGAGCAAGTACTTTGTTACACTGACAAAAATTTATAGCATAATTTTTTTCTCAGCCTTCTCTAGGGGACCAGATATTTTGTTACCAGGAGTCTAGTGTACTAGGGAAGGGAAAATAATGAGACTATTTAGAGACACCTGAACGTCTGGGATATCTATACCTGGGGATACCTGGGTTCTTACTCAGATCCCAAACATCAGTATAGTCTACCAGTCATAGTAAAGGCTTCTAGAAGTCAGAAAATCAAAATCATGTGGTTTGGGCCCACCTAACTCTGGGCCTAGTGGAACCCTGAATCCAATCTGTGGTTACTTCCCAGTTTTATGACCAATAAATATATCCAGGAACTGATCTACAAAGTGAAAACTATCATGGAAATAAAGGTCAATTAGATATCATCATAACTGCCATTATTGACCAAAATAGTAAATTAGTGTTTGCACTCTGTTACTAGAGGGCTTACAGAGATTGTGCCACAATCAAGATACAAAGGAAATAAAGCTCTTCATATGCTTATTCAACTCATATCCCTTTGACCTATGCAGAAGATGGATCTTGGAGTATAAGTGTGAATTATTGAAACTTGATTTGTCATATGAATTGCAACTGTTGTACGAAATGTGGTTTCAGTATTGGACCTAATTAGTATATCTCCTGGCACCTGGTATGTAGATACTAATATGGCAAATGCTTTTGCCCTATAATTGTCAGTAAAGACCATGAGTAGCAGTATTCTTTCTTCCCAGTTGGACAGAAATAAATTTTCACTATCCTACTCAATCTTAATTGCCTATGCATTGCAAAAGACTTCATGCTGGCTCACGACTTTGATGATATCATGCTGACTGTATGGAATCACTACCATAGCAGGTGGTAGGACATATGTTTATTGGAACTTAGGGCCTTGTTACTGTTTGTGGAAATAAAGATTATATGGCCCTTCTCTACATTTTTCCTGAATTATAAGGTACATATCTGTGATTTTTTTAAAGATTTTATCCATTCATTTAAGAGACAGAAAGAGCATAAGTAGGGGAAAAGGTAGAGGGAGAGGTAACAGCAGGTAGGGAGAAGACTCCCTGCCAAGCTGGTATCCTGACATGAGGCTTGATCCCAGGACCTGGAAATCATGACCTGAGCTGAGGCAGATGCTTAACCATTTGAGCCACGCAGGAGCCTCACATATCTATAGATTTTTTAAAAATATTTTATCTATTTATTTGATAAAGACACAGTGAGAGAGGGAACACAAGCAGGGGGAGTGAGAGAGGGAGAAGCAGGCTTCCCGCTGAGTAGGGAGCCCGATGTGGGGCTCGATCCCAGGACCCCGAGATCATGACCTGAGCCGAAGGCAGACACTTAACCGACTGAGCCACCCAGCGCCCCCATATCTATAGATATTAAAAACCTTCTCTTTTACCTCCTATCTCATCCTGCCATCAACACATGTATGAAGGTTAGATGGAACTACAACTTGCAAGTAAAAGAACCTTATTTAGACAACATTCTAACAGATACCATTTCTTTGTTCTCTTATGAACCTTGTTAAGGTCCTCAAGTGACAGTATCATATTAAAAAAAAAAAGTATTTTTGCTTAATGATGTGAATACCTTCTTATCCTGTATATTAAATGATGTGGCCTTTGATATTTCCTTTTCATCCTCATAAATGGATGAAATTTTTGTACAGTCATTTATGCACACACACAAAAATGCAAGGCTATGTTTATTGGTTCTTCCAAGAAAACACTAGAATGTAGTGGGAAGGGTGAGGGAGCATTTCATCATTTCTAACTAATGGAGAATTCTCCAAGGAGACAAGTACAATGTCAAAATGTTGTAGAGTATTGAACTCAACTCCCTATGGTCCCAAAGGTGATATTCTGATTTGTGTATTTTAACATGGCTATAAACAGTTGTTAAGAGTTAAACAAAGGAAATTAGGTTAAAAGCTGCTTTCTCTTGAGAGAAGAAGGAAGAAAGAAAAAGCAAAGAACATCTTGGCAAAGTGTAATGAAGAAATGGGATCCCAGGGGAATACCCAGCTTCCCCAGATGAGACAGCAAGAAAACCTGCCAGAGACACACTGGGGAAATATGCCAAGATAACATATTTTCTCAGAGGGAAACAGAGCCTGTGAGGAAAAACAAATTGAAATTGAGGAAATAACTGAAAATAAAATCCAAAGCAGAAAGGAAAGAAAAGGTAATGAGCACAAGAGAGGAGAAAAAAAAAAGTGAATTTTTATTTACTTACAGATGTTTGCCTTTATCAGAAATTTTTATTTATTTACAGATGTTTGCTTTTATGAGAATATATATGGTGGTGATTTTGCTTCTAAAATATATTTTTAAAAAGATATTAACTTTTCATGTATATGACTTTGTATTCTTTTATTGCATGAATATTGGCTATATTGATATAATCAATATTGATGATGAGGATAACAAAATGTTTAACATTACCCACAAATCTGAATTAGAGTTTAGATTCAGATAGTAGCAGCCCAAAGTCCCAGTAGTGAGTAAGCTGGTATAATTCTCTTTTTTGTGTATGAATATGGTTTTAAATATTATGAGATTAGTGTTTTCTATTTGTTTAACAAAACTATCTCATTATTTTGAAGACAAACTAGAAAAACAAGCAAATAATTAGAGGGGGAAAAAAAACCACTTAACCTCCAAATGAAAATAATAGGTTAAAATAATTTATAGCAGCAGTGTCCACAATAGCTAAACTGGAAGGAGCCAAGATGTCCTTCAACAGATGAATGGATAAAAAGATGTGGTTAATACATACAATAGAATATTATTGAACCATCAGAAATGATGAATACCTATTATTTACATTGATATAGATGGAACTGGAGGGTACTATGCTAAGTGAAGTAGGTCAGAGAAAGACAATTATCATGTGGTTTCACTCATATGTGGAGTATAAGAAAAAGTGCAGAGGATCATAAAGGAAGGGAAGAAAACCTGAATGGAAAGAAATCGTAGAGGAAGACAAAGTAAAACAGCAGAGAGCATAATAGTTTCCCATGAAAGAATCATTACTCTTATGCATACTTTATTACTGAGTAAATAATTTCACCAAAACATATTTTATTAATACAATATAATAGTAAGTTTTCACTAAATTTTTATGAGAATTGGTGAGGTCATATAAACTCCATTAAAATGTTTAGAGAAATCAGTTTTTATAAAGATAACGTTACTACGATTTTCAACAAAATCTAATAATGTAGCATTTAAAAACAACCCAATAAATATTTAGAGAGATATGGACATGGACAATTAAATTATAAGCTAATAAATAGTATAATAAAAGTTGGAAATTATATGTTTCTATTAAATATAAATTGATTTAAAATATTAAATGGTAACATCACATTTGCATATTTACTAGAAAATGAGCAGCTATTTTATAACTGAAATTCAAAAATATTTCCAATAGGGCACCTATTGGCTCAATCAGTTAAGTGTCTGCCTTTGGCTCAGGTCGTGATCCCAGGGTCCTCAGATGGAGCCCAGTGTCAGGCTCTTTGCAAAGCAGGGAACCTCCTTCTTCCTCTCCCTCTGCCTGGTGCTCTGCCAGCTTGTGCTCATTCTCTCTTTCTTTGTCAAATAAATAAATAAAATCTTTAAGAAAAAATGTTTCCATAATTTTATGTTTATGAATAATCACAAGTGGGAAAAACATGATGCATTCAAGTATGAACTCATTTTAATATCTTCAGCCTATCAATGAGATAAATACAGGATTACTGTGTAAACATATCAAAAGGCAGCCATCCTTTAAAAATTATATTTCTTTTTCAACATACTATCTGAAATGACAAAGTGTTTTTGAAATACTAACATCCTCATGCGTTATGATCCAGGTTAGGTCAAGCTATGTAATGGGTAACAAATGTATTTCTGTAATGCCATTTGAAAAATGTGTGAAAAGAAATATAAAAGTTATTCAGCAACTTTTCCCACCCCAACCCCAGTTTCTGGGCCATTTGTTTGGTCTCTGAAAATATCAGGGTAAGACAAATATTCATGACTTCTTTTGTTTGTTTGAAAAAATACATAATGTTGAAACGGTTTTCTTGCTTAACAGTTTAATTTGTATTGCAAGTAGTGGTGGAAGACCAAAGCCCTTATTATCTTCCCAGCCATTACATTTCTTCCACTGAGCAGAATGTAATTGATGACATGCCAGCATTTTCAGATTAAAAGTTTTAGAAAACAGATCAATGCTACAAGGTTTTAATTTCTGGATTATCTTTCTTCTTTCCACACATACCTGCTGTGTCGTCTTTTTTTTTTTTTTTAATTTATTTATTTGAGAAAGAGAGAGTGTGTGCATGCACATGTGTGCCCAGGGGAGGGAGGGGCGAAGAGAGAAAGAGTCAAGCAGTCTCCCTGCTGTGGGTGGAGGCTGAGGTGGGCTAAATCTCACCACCCTGAAATCAGGACCCGAGTGGAAACCAAGAGCCCCCACTTAACTCACTGTGCCACCCCCGCACCTCACCTATTTTTGTCTGTGTGTTGTGTGTGTTTGTGTTTTAACATAAATATAAGGCTAACTGAAATTAAAAATAACCTGGAAAAAATAGCTAACGTATTATAAATTTAATATTATTATCCAAGATATAGTTTTTGATAATATATTTTGTAAAGACAGATTAATATATTGAAGCCCTAAGCTTCAGTACCTTGAATGTGACTACATTTGGAGGTAGAAGCTTTAAAAAGATACTTAAATTAAAATGAGGTCTTCAGGGTGGGTCTAATCTGATTGGAATTGTGTCTTTGTAAGAAGAGGAAATCAGGACATACAGAAAGAGACACTGAGAATGCCTGAGCATGAAGAAAGGCCATGTGAGGACACAGGAGGAGGAGGACCATCTGCAAGACAAGGAGGGGTCTCAGGAGAAGTCTAACCTGCTGACACCTTAATCTAGGATTTTCAGCCTCCAGAACTGTGAGAAAATAAACTTGGATTACTTAAACCAAACAGACTCTATTTAGAATTTTGGTATAGCATCCCTATCAAACTAATGTAACTTGAAAGCAATTTATTTTTTATTTATCTATTTCTATTTGCCTCCTCAGCCATGAGAAGAAAAGTTTTCCCGTGAAGCATTAGTTAATTCCAAACTCTTTAAGATACACTTACTCATCATATTTGATATATTGAATCTTATTTTTTTGTAAACTGAAACTCTGGGCTAATACTGCATTAAACTGTAAAAAATAATAGTCTTACGTGGGTTTCAGCATGCACAAAGATTTAATGGTTTATCTATAAGCATTATGTATGAATTGTATGTATAAACTACTTAATGGTTTCCCATGACTATGCTCTAATCTGTCCAATTCTAAAGAATGACTATCTAACCTAGTGGACTTCAAAGAATGATGAATGTAATAAAGATACTTCATTTATTTTATAAATTATCTTAAACTTTATGCCTTTAATCCCTTTTTAACAGGGTGACAGAGTAAGGTCCCAGAGTGACATAGGAACAAATGTAAGGCAATTAAAACACACACAATCAAATCATATTTAATAGATACCCACTTTTATGCTCTACTGTAATTCTTATATAATTTGTGGGACAATTCTAGTTTGTTTATGATAAGTTAAAAGTGTTTGGGTACAACATAATTATAGAAAATGAAATGACAACTGCATCTTGTAGTTGCTACAAAGGAGGTTTGATGTTAAAAGATTATTTATTAAAAAGCCAGGAGACCTAGGTCAAAAGTCAAATCCTAAAGAACTGTGTCACCTTAAGAAAGGTGACATCTATACATCTATACAAATGGTGTAATTAGAAATAATTATTCTGAAATCCATACAGCTTTAAGATGCTATGATGGTCAAATGCAGAATATCAAATTAGATGATTTTTATAACAAACGTAAAGTTCAGAGGTATTTTCTTTAAAGATTTTATTTATTTATTTGAAAGACAGAGATCGCAAGAAGGCAGAGGGGCAAGCAGAGAGAGAGAGAGGGAAGCAGGCTTCCTGCTGAGCAGAGAGTCCAATGCCAGGGTGGACCTGGGACTCTGAGATCATGACCTGAGCCTAAGGCAGAGACTTCACCCACTGAGCTTCCCAGGTGCCCCTAGAGTTTTTGTTGTTGTTGTTGTTGTTGTTGTTGTTGTTTTAAGTTGCAATTTGAAAGCCATGTGTTTGTGTTGTTTGTATTGTTCAAATTTTAAATATAGTCACTGAGTTTCACTGATTGACTAATTCTCAGTCTACATTAAAAAAAAAAAAAAAAAAGGATCATAGGAATATTTTTACCATCACTGTCTCCCAGAACTGGAGGAGGTCACTGGGAGAGCAGTAGCAGTAACAATGCCAAGCTCACTCAAAACTAGAGATCAATTAGAGAATGATATTAATAATTATTAACTTTCTCAGGATGTGTGCTGAACAAGATCATCTTCTATGACAACACTGGTATACCTGCCACAGATTAAATCAGATAATCTGTTTTTTTATTAGTATGCTAGGAACCTACTATGTACCGTGTGTGGTATTAGATGTTCCATATGAGGAAATAAGATTCTTTATATTCAAAATGGTGAGAATGTAGCAGAGTGTTTACATATAATGCATATAATGGTACTTATACGTAGTGTGTGTATAAATATATATACATAAATACATTTATTTATACACACACACTGTGTGTGTTTATAATGTATTTCATATATATTTAAAGAGACATTTTGTGGGATAGTTTTACATTCACAACTAAATTAACAGGAAAGTACAGAAAGTTCCCATATTTCTTTCCACTCATTAATTTTGATGTACAATAGTTAAATGTTATTTCCCCTAAGAATTAAATTATCATATAGTTTTCCAAAGATATGAGACTATTGCTTTATTAAATGTGGGAATAGAATTTGAAGGGTCAGGGGTGGGAGGTTGGGGGAACAGGTGGTGGGTGATGGGGAGGGCACGTTTTGCATGGAGCACTGGGTGTTGTGCAAAAAGAATGAATACTGTTACGCTGAAAAAAATAAATAAATAAAAAGGGAAAAAAAAAAAAAAAAAAAAAAAAAGAATTACCAAATCTCATCTTTGTTTAAAAAAGAAAGATAAATTATTTGATGTCATTTTGTACGTTTTTACTGACAATTATGGCTTAAATTCTAAACTGAATATTGGGATTTTGTGGAACCATCACTTTCTGCTCATTTAAGTCCTTTGAAATTTTCAGAACTAAAGCTCATAAAACTTTTCAAATTTTTCCCCCTTCTTGAATCATAAAATAATCTGTGGACATACCCACACATGTTATTGGTATTAATAAAAAAAATAGAAGAAAGATGTTTACTAAATAATATAAAGCAAATTAGCTTACTGTTTCTTTTATTAAATTTGGAGACACCAAAAATCCAAGATTATCTTTTTTTATCTATGTTAAGAATGACTGTACATCATTATATTTAATCTGAAAATATCTCAATATGAGCTCAGAACATTTTTTTTTTTAATATAGCAATTACAGGGACACCTAGGCAGTGCAGTCAGTTAATTGTCTGACTCTTGGTTTCAACTCAGGTCATTATCTCAGGGTTGTGAGATAGAGATTGAATGCAGGCTCATCACTCATCAGAGTCTGCTTAAGTCTCTTTCCCTCTCTGGTTACCCTTCCCCTTCAAATAAATAAATCTTTAAAAAAAATGTATCAACATACCCAAGGTCAAAATATAACATGGTACATAAGAAAAGTGTCCAGCAGATGAGGAGATCAATAAAATCGCCAATGTTTTGATATTAGAACTGAAAAACAATTAAACAAATATGGTGTAAAAAAAATTCCTTAAAAATAATAAGAAAATGACCAAAAACTGAGTAATAAAATGGATAAAAACATGAGTAAAATAAAAACAAATGAATTTTTTAAAATAGGAAAATATGTATGGTTACAGATGGTAACTGGACTTACTGTGATCATTTTGTAGGGGGGGAAATACTGAATGATGTACACGTGAAACCAATAGGATATTCGACATCAATTTTACTTCAATTAAAAAATAGGGAAAGGAAATTAATATAAAACAAGAAAATACAAATAAAGTTTTTCATCAATCACGCTAGTAAAATATTTGTAAGATCCCAGTCTTGGAATGATTGGGAAACAGTCATTTTCATAGCTTATTAATAAAAGTAAAAATTGTTCTATCTTATTTGAAGGGCAATTTGGTCATATATAATAAAATTAAAACATTTGACAGGCCCTAAATAGTGACACCTCATTTACTGCTCTTAGCACACCCAATGTCCAGATTTTAACTTTCAAAATGATTCCACAGTAAAAGAAACCATGGTTTCTCAGAGAAATAGCTGGCTCTAATGTTGAGGCAGAGAATATTGAATATAAGCCTAAAATACTATACCATATGTACTCAAAAATAAAAATTGTAAAAAAACAATGAATGAGAGTATGTCAAAGGACATAGGAGAAAACTTTGTTAAACTCTATGTATACTAGAGTTTAGATAATTTTCTCTTGTGCCTGGACTGCTATTCCTTTGGCATCCTGTATTTTTGATATGTACGTTTTGGACACTCCAAGGATTAGTTATATGTATCACAGTTTTTGTCTTTGACATCTTCAAAAATCAGGGAAATTCATGGCCAAGAATGGGATACATCTAAAGCTGTAAAACTGAAATAATATCTCAGTCAAGTAGAAGAAAAAAGTACTTGATTTTCTCATATAAAAGAATTAGTACAATCACAATTATTATCCAATATATTCTTCAGGTTTTAATGACCCTGACTGAATGATGGAAGCCAGCAGTTCCTGGAACTTTACTGTAAACTATACAGGCTTATGAAAAAATGGCCTACTTTTATTTCCACTATATGATATCATAAGAGTAACTGAAAATTCTACCACTATTAGAACTTGGCATGCAGCTTTGGGCATTGGTAATGTTTTGGTTTTTTTTTAAAGATTTTATTTATTTGACAGACAGAGATCACAAGCAGGCAGAGAGGCAGGCAGAGAGAGAGAGAGGAGGAAGCAGGCTCCCCGCTGAGCAGAGAGCCTGATGCGGGGCTAGATCCCAGGACCCTGGGATCATGACCTGAGCTGAAAGCAGAGGCTTTAACCCACTGAGCCACCCAGGCGCCCCAGGTTATGTTTTTTTTATAATGTTCTGAAGAGAAAACTAAGATCAGCTTGCCTTTGCCTGCCTAGAAAAGCATGCTGATGACAGATCATGAATGAATGGACAAACCATAGTACAATGCCAACTCTTGAAGCATGCACAAATTTTCTGTTTACAACAACGTTTTGATAAGGTCTTTTACAGAAAACCCTGATTGTATTCCATTGCGCCCCATCCCAGCACAACTGATCTGTTTACAACAACGTTTTGATAAGGTCTTTTACAGAAAACCCTGATTGTATTCCATTGCGCCCCATCCCAGCACAACTGACTAAAATTGGAGTGCCCTGAATGAGAACAAAGCCGAAAAGAACATCACCCAGATGATAATCTTGGGAATTACATTAATTATAACCTAAAGAAATGAAAATTATCTGCTGGAAGTGCATCCACCAAGTACAAAGAAGGAGGCTTAACTACTGATGAGTCTCCAGGGATATTGGAGGAAGCACATCCCTCACTTGAGGTATTTTACACCAGTCTCTGAAAGAATTGAAAAAAGTGGTCACATTTTTTTTTTGTTTATTTACAGCATAACAGTGTTCATTGTTTTGGCATCACACCTAGTGCTCCATGCAGTATGTGCCCTCCCTATTACCCATCAACCTCCCACCCCCCTGCCCCTTCAAAACCCTCTGGTTGTTTTTCAGAGTCCATAGTCTCTCATGGTTCATCTCCCCTTCCAGTTTCCCTCAACTCCCTCTCCTCTCCATCTCCCCACATCCTCCATGTTATTTGTTATGCTCCACATAACATGCATAACATGCATTCACTTATAGAGAGGGGTTTGGGGTTAAGGTGACATGAAAATAACCAGTTCAATAATCTGAAATCAGGCAAGTAATTATTTTTAAGAAGACACCAAATGAAAGCCTAAAGCATTCTGAGTTTTTTTTTTTTTAATTTTTCTATAGTGGATCCAGTTGTTCTTTTGTGTTACTTCACAATCCATTTGAGAATTACATCAAAAGTTAAGCCTTAGTAAGTTTCTGCAGTTCAATTAATTAGTGATTAAACTCAGTCATTGCTACTTCCCCCAGTGTATCACCAGATTTTTGAAGACTGTCCAAATGGATAACTGTGTAATAAATCCTGCATTCGAACACATTCCACATAGATAATTGTACTACTTTATTGACTGTGTTCTTCCAAGGCTATAGAAAATTTCATCTTATTCTCATAGTCGGTCATTACATTTCTGAACTTTAAAGGCCATATTACCTTACTGCTATTGAGGGTCCAATTCTAACCTTCTCAGTTAATATAATGTTATCAAGAGGGGCTGCGAGTAACGATCTTTAGCTACTTTTGCAATCCTACAAAAATTGTGAAAAAACACACATTATTTTAATAGTTCAGCTTTGCCTTCTGTTGCTTTAGTTAGATGGCATAGGTTGCAGCTATCACCAATGAGCTACCTGTTGGCTAGAATGAAGCAAGAAGCATATTTCCTAAATTGTAACAATGGAAGAAGGCTGCACAAACAAAACATTAACATACTAGAAAGTGAATGGTTTCTGTGATCTAACTGTCCTATCTGCAAGCTGTGAATATAGATTGTGTTATTTAACTATATAACCGGTAGGCATCTAACCTTTTGCTGCCGTGTTCAAAAATATGCAGCTCAGTGTGCTGAGGTACAGCTGGAGGCATAAACTCATCTGTCTGTCACTTGAATTATGTTTATCTTCAAGCCTCAAAAATCAGATAATCCAGGATGCCACTGTTACTGATATTTCCTCTTTTAAACCATTTCTTTGGGTGTTTTTTCCCTTTGGTTGAAGATACATATTTCTAAATACTTTTAAAATAGTCACGCTCAAAAAAGTCCTCTGAAGATTTCCTCAATGTGTTCAACATCCAGCACTTGTCGGTTGAAACTAGGACAAAATTGCATTGATTGTTGTTTGTTTTAAATTTTTATGCAAGCAATTGGATGTTACAGAACATTATACATACAAATGAGTCCACTTCTAATAGAAACCAGGAATTCTGTCAGTCAAGGGGTGGGGTGAAAGGGAAAGCTTTCCCTTTCACCACCAAATGTGTTGGTTACCCTCCACTGAATTATATAATAAGTGATTGCAGAATGTGAGAGTAAGTAATAACAGCCTGAATGGAAGCCAGTGGTAGGTAACAGAGTTATTTGTGACATTATCAGTGAATGGCAGTCAACATATTGGATAATCTCATGAATAAAAAGTTGAGGTAGACTTTCCGTTATTCATTTTAGAAGTTACTCAAACTATAAGCAATTACATTTAAAAAGTTATCTCACTGCATTAAAAACCAGTTTTTGAGAAGAAATATAAAAACAACTTGAGGGTTTTGAAGGGTCAGGGGTGGGAGGTTGGGGGAACAGGTGGTGGGTAATGGGGAGGGCATGTTTTGCATGGAGCACTGGGTGTTGTGCAAAAAGAATGAATACTGTTACGCTGAAAAAATAAATAAAATGGAAAAAAAAACAAAAAAAACAAGCTACTTAACAATTTTTCAAGTCATTAAAAAGGCAAAGGGATATTCTAAATGATTTCGAATATTTTCTTGTATTACTGGATATATCTCTAACAGAAATTAAACATGGATAGATAATAACCTACTTTTGAATTGAGTGATGATGTAAAAGAATGAGAAAATGATGAAATTCACTTTCAAAACAAGAATTGTTATTAATAGGGGTACATGGGTGGCTTAGTCATTTGAATGACCAACTCTTGATTTTGGCTCTGGTCATGATTTTAGGATTGTTCCAGTCCCAGAATGAGTTTCACACTTAGTGGGGAGTCTGCTAATCCCTCTCCCTCTGCTCCTCCTCCTGCTTTCTCTTTCTCTCAAGTAAATAAATAAAATTTAAAAAAAGAATGACATTAATAAATACATCATAAATAAATTTTATAAATGTTATAAAATTAATCTGTCACCTCCTGACAGTGCACGGGAAAAGAATGAGGCACAAACAAGTCAGCTGTAAGAGAATCAGAGCAAGGGGTGACAGTAGAAATGACTGTTGTTCTGAACAACTCCTCGGTCTCCTATTTATTAGAAAGTAAGAAACAATCAACAAAGCCGGAGTAGATTACACATTGACCATGAATTTTGTACTTACATAAGAAGAAAGGCAAAACATATCTGGTCATATAGTACATGACCTATAGTGAGCAAGCCCAAATGAAAGGATTGTCTGACTAACGGCTGATGTTCTTTGGGGAAGGGGAGATAACAGAAAAATGATGCAGGCCGCATTCTGTCCTGAGCAGGCCGGGCATCCCCAGCTGCTCAGCTTCAAGGACGTATATCGTCCTTGCCCCCAGAGGCCTGTTGCCAGTACATGTTTTTCTTAAGGCTAAGCATGCTTGGTAACTAGTATAATTTTTCATAAGTTATATTTTAAGTAGTATATTGTTCTAAAGGATAGTTACATTAATCCATTTATACATTTATAGATATATGAATATTATAAATAAGTCCATTATTCAGTTAAACTAAATATGCCATTAAAAATAAAATTAGGAAAAGTTTCAAGAAAATTTAATTATTATATAGATCAAAAGGACTAACAAATGCCATCAGAGAGCATAAGCAAAATTGTTGCACCCTTTTAATTTTAACCTAAAAAGGGGTTTCTGTGGAAGCACTGTCATTTAAAGGATATTTGAGCAGATCTTGAACAGAAACCTGAGCGTATGGCCTGAGTAAGTAATAAAACCTGGCAAGTAAGTTGTCATGTATAATGAAATAAAGTTGTCAACTTTAATATGTAATGGAGAAAAGTCTGTTGATAAAAGCACATTTAGTGTCCTGTCATCTAGTATAACTAAAAGACATTCTTTTATTGGCTATATTTTATTCCTTTGTTTCCTTCTCCTTTTTTCATCATTTGCTAGCCTTCAATTGACAAAGCCTTATTTTTTTAATTTTTTAAATTTTTTTTTTATTTTTTTAGGCTGAACATGTACTTGGTAAATATGAAATGAGTTAGTATCTGAGAAATAGTGGATGAGACTGAACCTTATCACCCCAGGCCCTGTCATGAAAGCTACTTGTGAGTCAACATTGGGTTCTTCATTACATTACTCTACTCGAAAAAGGGTCATCCATTTAATTGTTTACTGTTAGATGTGGAAATTAAAAATTAAATTTAAATTCTTGAATAAGGTTCTCGCTATTGTCAAATAAGGACAGGAGAATAATGTCAAAGCATACTACATTTCACTATTTATGACTGAATTGTAAGATGTTACCACCATTACCAGTAAATCATGAAATTCAAAAGCATGCTGAAAAATAAAATGGTAATAATATTCATGTTTTGCATCATGAAATTAATCTAAAGTCTTTACTTAGCAAAATGAGAGATTTGCCAAGGATAGAGATTGAATAAAACGTGATTCCTGTCCTTAAAACGACAGTGTGTAATACAGGAGGCAGATACGCTTGAAAAGTTAGAATCCTTTGTAATAACCTCTATAAGAGGGTAACAGGGTTATAAGCTAGATAAAGTGGATGAACAAGAGAGTGATCAGTTCCGGGGCAGGCCTGGGCAGTGGTGTTCAGAGGAAATATTATCCAGAAGAGACTTCTTTTTAAGTGGAGTTTTGCAGGATAACTTTCTAAGCAGTTTAGTGAGGGGAGCTGAGAACAAAGAATCTGAATTCAGGGCCCTCTAATACTTGTCTGTCAAAGGCTCTTTCAGGATCTTAACTAATTCGGTAGTTTTCATCACTCTTCAATAGTGAAGAGTTATTCATAGTTATTATATATTTTCACTCAATCCTAATGGCGTTAGAACCTCATATAAAGAGAAGCCATTTTAAACCACTAAGTCCAGAGATTTATAACAGCCTTTGAATTGTTTGGCAATAGAATCTGATTCAATTAAACTAAAAATAGCTGAAAATGGTTCTGGTTTCTCTTTAGATATATGTGATCATAAGTCTATTAATATGATTTAGAAATAGAGATATTCATAATCAATCAAAACCAGAATTATATTCAAAAATTGCCATCCAATATCTCTGTTCAAAATCTGTGGTAGTTACTGCATGGTACTTTAGTGATGGATGCAGAGCTGGAAAAGAAGTCCCTGATGTCATCAGACTTGGTTAGAGTAGAAAAATTATAGAGATCGTTTAGTACAATAAAGTTTAATTTAATTTAATTAATATGATAAATTTTAAAAGACCATCAAGGATAACCACATATTATTTGGCAAATATATAATACAGTAGCCTTAATGATCCTAGGGAGATGCAATGGACGCTCAAATATTGCAATTAGATAATGAATTTTGAACAGTGGCCTTTTAAACTTTAGCTCCTCAGAGTTAAAGAAATCCACTTCTGCATAGATAAACTGCATTTTATTTTGAGTAACTAATTTATTATTAATTAACTCATACAATAAAAATACCATGTAAAGGTTGTATCCAACATGAAATCTCACATAAATATTTTTTTCACAAGGGTAAATATTGAAACTGACTTCTTTTTCTTCATTAAATATTAGAATTTTAATTTTTAAATGGAGAGGGCGTTTATTTTATAGGTTTAATTTAATTATAAAATAATATTTGTTAAGACTTTTCCTTCTTGCCATTTTCATTAATTTCTATACCATAAAATTGATGGCTCATAATACAAACAGCTTTAAAAAGCGTTAATACAAATTATATACTTCATATCTTCAAAAAGTGTATTTTTTTTTTTTTTTTTTTTTTTTTTTTTTTTTTTTTTTTTCTTTTCAAATGCCATCTTTATTTTTTTATTTTTTTTTTTTTTTCTCATTTTATTTATTTTTTCAGCGTAACAGTATTCATTCTTTTTGCACAACACCCAGTGCTCCATGCAAAACGTGCCCTCCCCATTACCCACCACCTGTTCCCCCAACCTCCCACCCCTGACCCTTCAAAACCCTCAGGTTGCCCCAACCTCCCACCCCTGACCCTTCAAAACCCTCAGGTTGTTTTTCAGAGTCCATAGTCTCTTATGGTTCGCGAGGGGGAGCGGGCTATGGACATTGGGGAGGGGAAGCAAAAAGTGTATTTTAAGTTAAATTGAGTTCTAAGTAGTCTTGCTTCTGAGTTCAGTTTGGAAAGTATTCTTTTCTAAAATTACAATGCAATAGATTAAATTTTAGCATTCCCAAATTGTTGATTTCTTTAGCCATTAACTCCATGAAGTTAACTTACCTGAGAAAGAATATAAGCTTAGCTAGGTACTTTTAAATCTGGAAAACTAAGTAATGTTTAGTATTTTTTTTTTTAAGATTTTTTTTTTATTTTTTTTTATTTATTTGACAGACAGAGATCACAAGTAGGCAGAGAGGCAGGCAGAGAGAGAGGAGGAAGCAGGCTCCCTGCTGAACAGAGAGCCCGATGCGGGGCTTGATCCCAGAACCCTGGGATCATGACCTGAGCCGAAGGCAGAGGCTTAACCCACTGAGCCACCCAGGTGCCCCAATGTTTAGTATTTTTAACATGAAGAAAAACACATGAGGCTGCCTCCAATAAAGATAGGCTAGAGCATTAAGCTAGTCATAAAGTCATTTAGCCTTTGTAGTACAGTTTATATTACCTAATCTTTGCATTATGAAAGGAAAGTATTCCTTGGACAGATTAGAAATTCAAAACTCATTTAGGCAAATCTTATTAGAGGCTTTTATTTGTTACTTTAAGTTAAATTTTTCACTTGCAAATTAAATATTAAGTTGGTCCACTTTTTGCCTTTCTAGTTTAGCCCCATGTCATCTAATAATATTTAAAGAAAGAAAATTATGGCATAATGTAAATTGCCTTCCTGTATGATTATGTCCTAGATATTTAAAAGTAAATAGCCTTTACTTTAAGACCTGAAAATTTGAAAGTCAAATGCAGGGTAAATTGTAGGAAGGTACAAAGGATCACCCATTATTGATTGTAAAATATTCATGGACAGGATTCTGCAAATTCTTATGTGGTTTTAAAATAATTTCATCAACCACTGTCCATTATTGTTTGGTATTGCTTTATATAATATTAGATTTAGCATGATAGGTGAATCAAAATTGTACTTCCAAAATTCTGCACATAGCATAATTTTCCAAGATACAAACCTGATTACTATTTTTAAAATAGGATATTTAATACTCAAAAATATTTTGTCAGAGTCCATAGTCTCTTATGGTTCGCCTCCCCTCCCCAATGTCCATAGCCCCCTCCCCCTCTCCCAATCCCACTTCCCCCCAGCAACCCCCAGTTTGTTTTGTGAGATTAAGAGTCATTTATGGTTTGTCTCCCTCCCAATCACAACCTGAGGGTTTTGAAGGGTCAGGGGTGGGAGGTTGGGGCAACCTGAGGGTTTTGAAGGGTCAGGGGTGGGAGGTTGGGGGAACAGGTGGTGGGTAATGGGGAGGGCACGTTTTGCATGGAGCACTGGGTGTTGTGCAAAAAGAATGAATACTGTTACGCTGAAAAAATAAATAAAATGGAAAAGAATTAAACTTGTAAAAAAAAATATTTTGTCTCACAATCTATATCTGTGTAAAGTACCATCCTTCAGTCTGTAAAAAATGTAGTAATTTCTATGAAATAAAATGAATACCAAATTTGAGTATTAGTTGTAATATTTTATATTCCTAATTTCTTTGGGACATCACTAGTCCATATAACAAGTGAAAAAAGCTATGTTTCAAACAAGTAGGTATATTCAGCAACAGATGTTAAAGAAACACAAATAAGTTCATTTGCCAAGGTTTTCCTTTGATGGTTAGCCCATAAACAGTAATAAGCTTTCAGCATGTTAATCATCTGCTGTTTGTGAATGTGATTATTGAATTCACCTGGTAAGAGTAATTATATGCTTATATGTGTCAAGAGTGTGTGTGCATGATACTTTCTGTGTTTCTTGATGTGCAAAAGATGATTTTATAATCTGTCCCCAAATTAAATAAGCCTGAATAGCCCTTTCTAGGGAACAGAAAATGCAATCTATTTCATCAAATAATCATATGTTTATATTGAAATATACTGCTTTATCTAAAACTATTATCTATTTCAAGAATAGGGTTAAGCACGGTGACTACCTATTTCCTTTTTAAAAAAAAAAAACAAAAAAGACTATTTTTAAGAGCATTTTTACATTCACAGCAAAATTAAGCAGAAGGCATAGGGATTCCCAATGTATCTCCTGTCCCAACACATGTATAACCTCCCACACAATCAACATCTCCCACCAGGATAGTACATTTGTTACAACTGATAAGTATATTTTGACTCAACATAATTACCTGTAATCCATAGTTTGCATTAGGTTCATTCTCTAGGTTATACATTCGATGAATTTGGACAAAAGCTAAAATGAAATATTTCCACCTTTATATTATGATGCCTAGTATTTTCACTGACATTAAAATCCTCCATGCTCCCATCCTATTCCTCCTCTATCCCTAGTGCTGGAAATCACGACCTTCTTATGGCTCCCATAGTTTTCCCTTTTCCAGTATGTCATATAGTTGGAATCAAGAGAATATGGTAATTTCAGATTGACTTCTTTTATTTGGTAATATGGATTTAAGTTATGTCTTTTCATGGCTTGATAGTTTTTTGTTTTGTTTTGTTTTGTGTGTGTTTTTGTTTTTTGTTTTTTTTGGGGGGGGTTGTTTGTTTGTTGTTGTTGTTTTTTTAGTGCTGAATATTTCAGCATCTACATATACTACACTTTATCGATCTGTTCACCACTGAAGAACATCTTGGTTGCTTTCAAGTTTGGCAATTATGAGTAAAGCTGCTATAAATAAATATCTATTAGCTGTATTTTTTGTGGACATCAATTTTGAACTCATTTATGTAACCGCCAAGGAATGCAATTCCTAGATCGCACTGTAAGGGTATGTTAGTTTTGTAAAAAAAAAAATAAATAAATAAAAAAAAAAATGCCAAACTATCTTCTAGAATAGCTGTGCCATCCATTTTGCATTTTACCAGCAGTGTATGAGAGTTTCTATAGTCCCACATCCTCTCCAGCATTTAGTGTGATCAGTTTTCCAAATATGGCCATTCTAATAGTTGTGTAATAATATGATATTGTGGCTTCAGTTTGCATTTTGCTGATGACATGTGAGTTGGAACATCTTTTCATATGCTTATTTGCCATCTATATTTCTTTTTTGATAAAGTGTCTGTTCAGGTCTTCAGCCATTTTCAGTTTATTTTATTTTATTTTATTTATTTTATTTTAATTTTTTTCTTGCTGAGTTTTGAAAGTTCTTTGTAAATTTCAGATTATGGTTCTTTATCAGGTGTGTCTTTGGAAATATTTTCTCCCACTGTGTGTTTTGTTTCTCATGCTGTTAACAGTAGCTTTCACAGCAGACATTATTCATTTTCATTTTAATGAAGTCAAGTTTATCAATTTTTTTAATAGAACACACTGTTGGCATTATATCTAAAAGTCATTGCCATACCCAAGGTCATCTAGGTTTTCTCCTGTTTTCTTCTAGGAGTTCTGTAGTTTTGTATTTTACATTTAAGTCTGTGGCCCATTTTGAGTTAACATTTGTGAAGAATCTAAACTCTGTGTCTAGATTTTTTTTTTTTTTTTATTGGCTGTGAATGCCCAGTTGGTCCAACACCATAGTTGAAAAGATGATCTTTTTGCCTCTTTGTCAAAGATCTGTTGATTTTATTAAAGAAAATGTGCTTCTGGGTCCTCTGTTCTGTTCTATCCATCTGTCTCTTCTTTTATCTGTACCACACTGTCTTGATTAGTATAGCTTATAATAAGTCTTGAAGTCTGGTAGTGTCACTCCTCAGCTTTATCTTCTCTTTCAGTATTGTGTTAGCTTTTTTAGTTCTGGATCTTTTGCCTTTATATATAAATTTTAAAGTCAATTTGTCAATACCCACAAAATAACTTGCCAAGATTTTGATTAGGATTGCATCGATCAAGATCAAGTTTAGTAGAAGAACTCACAGTTTAACAGTATTGAGTCTTCCTATGTATTTACATGCGTTATCTCTGCATTTACTTACTTATGATTTATTTTAACAAAATTTTGTAGTTTATATAGATCTTATACTTATCTTGTTAGATTTAAAAACAAGTATTTCATTTTTGGTGGTACTAATGTAAATGATATTGTGTTTTTACTTTCTAATTCTACTTGTTCATTGCTGGTATATAAAAAAGCAGTTGACTTGTGTATATTAACCTCATATCCTGAAGCCTTGTTATAAAACACTATCGGTTTCAGGCTGAATTCCTTTTAATTATAGAATTCCAAATTCATGCAATTATTTGCTCCCAGATTAAGTAGAAAATATTTGGCATCTAGTGACTTTACAACTTCCTTTGAAAATTAAATATAAAAAAAAATTAAAAAAAAAAAGAAAATTAAATATAAAGGGAACTGAAAACTAGTTCATTAAAATACTGACTTTTAGCCAGATTTCACTTAAGCCAACCCTGGGGCCAGTTCAGCAGTACATTTCTTGGATGCTTTCACATATAACACTGTGAGTCTTATGCAGCCAGTAAATCAATTGAAAATCAATGAACTGTTATAAATATTAGAATGAAGTGTTGGGATTAAAAATAATACTATAAACAATCAGAATATAAATAAGTAAGAATATTACACACATTTGGATAGCTCCCAATTTTTCCTCATTTATCAGATATATTTTCCTTTATTCAAGTTTCAGATAAATGAATTTAAGGTGAAATGAATCAAAGAAGGAGAGAATCACAGAATTTTGGGAAAGGATATGAACAGAGGGATTGTCATTGCTGCCCTTAGTTGCTCCATAGTGCTCTTACTTGGTGTCTTGCTGTGGTTTTATTTTACTATGTAGTTTTCAAGCTTCTGCTGTCATCATTTTAGGTTTGATATTATAGGTAACAGTCTCGCTTTAGAAGAATGTAAACACAAAGCAAAATACAAAAATATGAATATAAGCTAAAGAGGCTAATTTGGAAAGGAGTTACATTTCCACATATCTACCAGCCTTTACCTTGGGGTATGTCATTTTTTGCAATCACATTCTAGAATTACTACTTAATAATTACTTTAATTTTTATTAATAAATAATTAACACTAAAATAGTACTATTGTACACCACAGGAAAATGTAGCATTATATGTTTCAATCATAAATTTTTTCCATTAATGGAAAAGACAAAATTTTTTCAACTGATGGGAATAACATTACATAGTTGTCTGTACTTTGTGAAGTTCTGGTTTTATCCCTTATATATGCTAATATAAAATTTCTTTATTATGGAAAAAGAAAACATTCTATTGCTATAATTTATCCAGCTACTGGGACCTGCAGCTTACATTATTATCATTATTGATGTCTACATTCTGTAGGAGATCAAATGTGCTTACATTTAATTATATTTTTATGAAAATAAATTTTAAAGAAGGAACACTTACTACTCCCAGACATTTTATAATTCCATTTAAACATCTCTTATTGGGTGCCTGGATGGCTCAGTAGGTTAAGCATCTGCCTTCAGCTGAGGTCATGATATCAGGGTCATGGGATTGTATCTCACATCAGGCTTCCTGTCAAATAAATAAATAAAATCTTTAAAAAAATAGACATCTCTTGTATATGCTGATAGAAGTTTTTTCTTGACCACAGACAATGTAGAAAAAATAATATAGATTATTAAGAAAAAATATTGATTTGTACAATGAGTGCATATAAATGTGAGTCAGTGAAATATAGTGTGCTCAGGGAAATTTAAAATATTAAGAAATAAGAGTTGTACAGATTCAGGCAACTAAAGAATTGGACTTGTCATGAAATATGTCCCAAAATATTGTTTGAGAAGTTAACTTTGACTATGAATTATGACATGAACATGAAGGCTTTGGAAATTCCAGATGCTGGATCCTTTATATTAAAGTCTCCATAAGTTGAACATTATAGAATGCTAGTACTCATTTTATCAACTGAAATACATTGACAATAACAAAATACATAACAGATTTGGAACATGGTATTAGAACAGCATTCACATTGGATAAAAAAATTTTAGTTTCTCCCAGTTTCTAATTCATCATATATAAAAATTTGATGATTAGGATATCAATGAGTTTCCCAAGAGTAATCATTAGGCATTGAATTTCAAACTATAATTTACCATCCATAAAAATATACCAATCAAAATTAGAAGTACCCATAAAATATAAAGTTAAATTAAATATTATAATTGGTATTGCATATACATAATAATATTAATAGCTGTAATATAATTGCATACAAAATTTTGTAGTTTCAGAAATATTAGTTTGGTAGTTTCAAAAATCAAAAATTAGACTGAGAAGTAGGGCTTGTAAATTGGACTCATTTTAAATAAAATTTTACTTTTTCTATATAGTCTGAAAAATTAGTTTCTTTTACTTTATATATATATATATACATATATATATATATATATATATCTATCTTATTGTCAAAAGTGTGTCTTATTATGGGAAAAATTTAAACCAGCATCTCTCCTAATAAGAAATGTTTCCATTAAGAATAGCCAATCTAAGCTTAAAATAACATTTCGGATCCTTTAATTTTAGCCCACTTAAAGAATATATCCAATACTGTAGTTTGAACAAATTTACCTAAATTCTAGCTGGTGATGCAAATTTCAGAAGTCACAAACTGGAACTAAGTTTTCATTCTCTCCTTGTAACTTTCAAATGCGAAATAAGCAATATGTTAATTTTCATGAGCTCCTAAATCAGAAGAATAATATAAGTTAACCTAAACACTAATGGGAGAGAGTAAGTATGATTTTTAAGTGAGAATATAAGAATCAGGGATATTGCCCATACATATAAAACATTTTAATAGAAATGCATTTTGAAATTCAGCATATGTCATACCTATAAAATTATTATTGAAGGTACAATATTGCATTGAATAAGGCATGTCCTTATGGCTTAATTAAGCTAATGTAATACATTTTTATCAAAATACTTTTATTCTCCTATGATAATGGAATGAACCATCTTCACTAGTCTTCATACACGGTTTGAAGACCAATGAAAATGAAAGAGTGTAAGAACTGAGGTACATAACACTGAGAATTGTTTGGCTGTTGAGTTTTGCAATTAACATTTAAAGTCTTTACTTGGAAAAAAAGCCAGTGTATAGACACCTTTAGTCTCTGCTTCTATGGTTGGTGTTATGTCTTCTCTTCAAAATATAGTTCCTATCATAAAAGAGACACTAATTGTAGCTTATCTATTTTCTTCTCCCACATCTTATCTCATGATTTGGAGACTTAGAAAAATATGTATATACATGTGAAAAGACCTTTATATTTCAATGGATTTCTTTACATTAAAATTCATCTGCTTATAGTAAAAACATAAAAGAGTTACTTTAAAAAGGAATAAAAATCTCTGTACAAAATAGAAACACTAAAAGTAGATTTTATATATTTGTTTTCATACATTAAAATGTTTAGAAAGGATCCAAATTGATATAATTTATATTTAAGTGAATTTATATTTTAGAATGTATTATAATAAAATTAATTAAAATTATGTTAAAATTTAAGTTAAAAATTACTTTTTTCTAAGACATAATTATATTGTATTCAGTTAAATATCTCATTTATTTATTTTATTATGGTGAAAATTTAAAGATATATATTCAGCAACATTAGTTTTCTGCATTAAAAGATGGTAATGTATGCATGTACACCATCATTTCTATTTTTTTTTATTCTTCCCTACTTGTGAGCAAGAAATATATTATTCAGTTTTAAACTTTAACTTTATTTAGGGTTATATATTTCCCAATATGGTTTAGGGATATATATTTTTGACATGTGTATATATGTATATGCAAATGAGTGTAAGCATGCATACACACACACACATATATATACTTGTATAAGCATATATATGCATATATGTAGATAAATATGCTAGGCTATAGGATTTTCTAATGTATATTATCTTGAATTGAGATTTGTAGTTTTTAACACATTAAAAGGAACATAAGTGTTAAATTAAAAATACTTTCAAAGATACTTATAATTTTGTTATCTACTCAAATTTAAAACCCTTATATGCTATATTAATTTTATACTTCAGAATAACAAATCGCTACCAGCTCAACACTTAATATATTTTTTTCACTGTTTCTGAAGGTAGGGAAATAGGACATGGGTTAGCTGGGTATTCTACAAAAGTCTTATCAGACATGTATCACATACATTGTGGGCTGGGGCTGCGATCTCATCTATCTCATCTCACTGTTGGTGTTCCTTAAGCTCATCTAGTTGTTGGCAAAAGTCATTTCCTTTCAGTTGTCAGAACAAAGTCTCCATTTTTTTTTCTTTTGTCTGACTGCAAAGGGTCACTCTAGTTCCTAGACCTAGTTGCTTGAATCTCTCACAACATGACAGCTTATTCCTTGAACATAGAATCTCTTCCCTGTCTGGTATGATGGACAGTCTTTGTGACATAATCATTGGGATGACTATACCACCATTTTTGTCATAAAAGCTAATAATCAAGGTGCTTCTATGCCTTTATATTCACATATTGTCCTCATACTTAAGAGGAAGAAATTATGCAAAGCATATACACCAGAGGAGAAAAATCCCAGCGCCACCTTAGAAGTCTGTCTTTTTATATGGCTTGAGATGAATCTTTTTGCATAGAAGGTGAGGAAAATAGCTGTCTAAATTAATAAGATAATCTTTAAAATCCTCCCTGAAAAGAATTTTTAAACATTTTATAGATATTATTTTGCACTACGTTTGGATATATTATTGTATCTTAACCTATTAAGCATCTACATAAAAGAAAATGAGTAGTAGTGTACCTGAAGTTGCTCTATTTTTCATAGACTACACAATGCAGATAAAGTGAATTGAAAAGAATATGTGAATAGGGTTATTTGTCTTTACTTTTCATAAAAATGAAATGCTTTCCTAAATTCCTATGGCAGAGTCTGACTGTGTCTTTTTCTAAATTCTCTGCAATGGAGTATATTTAAAATTCTTTTGTGGTATCAAATCCTAGCTGCCTGAAACCACCTGCCTTCACAGAAGAGACCTCAGGTGAATGAGGTACCTGAAAGCAATGTTTTGTTACAAAAAATGGCAATAATTTTAATGTGAAATGATCCCAAACTATCAACCCAATATATATAGAACATATGAACACATATATATATATATATGAACCCAATATACATAGAACCCAATAATATAGAGCATATGAAAATATTGTAAAAGACAACTAAAAAGCACTTGTTAATATGTAGATACTATTCTTTCATGCTATTTCAAGTGTAAAGAATTATATATTTCAATTTTGTATTGTTTTTATTTAAGAGGATGACAATTACTGTTTCATAATGCCAAAAATTGACTAAAACGATGTGACTATCAAAATAAAACCAGTTAATTAAGTATATGTATTATAATTAAATATCAGAGAATATGTTCAAAGTGCCAGACCTAGTAACTAGAATGAATACTGCTGCCATTTCTAGTTAGAGAATATTCTTCTGTTCATCAGAACTAATGCCCTAATTCAGTAGAAAATAGCCAGAGAACATCAGAATTATTTGAGGGATTAATGTCATGAAATATAGGGCAGATTCAATAAGTTAGTAAAAGGTAAAAGCTGAATAAGAGTTTCTAGTTTTAAAAAGCTAAATTAATATAGTAATGAAAAAAATCTACTTGTTCTCTTTGTCCATTTTTTTGTGTGTGTACCGTGAAGATAGATAGGTAATGTGTGTGAGAAACAAAGGATAAGTTTGAGAAAATATAATGGGTTGCATGCATATGCTTGGAATTCATTAGTGTTAGAACACTATACAGATATAATTTCCATTAAGGTAACAAAAGTTTATTTTGAAGTTGGCATATTTTGATATATTATATCCCTCATAAACAAACTGTGGTCTGAGTTTCTTATTCTATTCTTCAGACAGTGTTATGTTATACATGATCAAAAAGTATCCCATTAAAGAGTGACAGTGCTTTGCATTAGTTGTACTCAAACCTCCTTCGGCATTACACCAAAGAAAAAGCAAATGACAGTTGGTGTCAAGACTAAACAGCTTAGGGCAAACTATTTTCTCAAAACCTATGTAATTTAATTGAAATGCAATATTTCAAGAATATTAGAAAACTAGGCTTTATTAAAAATGGCAAAGAAAAGTGAATGCATGACTGTTTAGAGTAACAAGCACTACAAATTTATTCATTCAATACATCACTGAATTATTTAAAACTCAGCCTAAGCACAAGGTCATGGAATAATTTTGGCAAGTAGGCATTTTGCATGATGCATTTCCATAATTCTCCTGCATCTATAAAGTTAATCACAACTTTGGCATGGAAACCTTTTCCTTATAGTCACAGAGCCAGATAAGGCTTTGATTCAAAATTAAAGCCAAGCCAAACTATTAACACTTGACATAGAACAAATACATCGATATGTACGAAGAGAATGTTAACCCTTAAGAATTGTATGAAAAATAAAATTGAAATCCTTATAACTTTAAATTTTGATTTTAATCTGATATAAAAGTGATTGATATATAGAAAATTAAATTCTCAGACATTTGCAAACTTTTATACAAAATACTCTAAATAAAAACTGTGAGTTAAGTAACTGAAGTAATGATTACAATTCTTCATTTCTGCTGTAGAATTTTTGACTTAAAGCATTTATTTTTTATTTTTTTCTTAGCATCTCTTCTCAGCTTATATTACACATCTGTTCTTACAGTGTCCACTTTTTCCATTAGGGCCATTTGATATTAATCATAGTTATTTTAAATTTTGTTCTGATAATTGCAACATCTCAGTCATATCTGTATCTGGTTCTGATGCTTGCTCTGTCTCTTCAAAATATTTTCTTTGTCTTTCAGTGTGCCTTGTCAATTTATGTTGAAACCTGGAAGTGCTGTAGATGATGTACTAAGTAAAAGGAACTGAGGTACATAGGCCTTTACTGTGAGATTGTGTGTTTATCTGGCTAGGGGTTAGCTCTATTTACTATTTCCTGTACATGTAGGTGTGGTATGCCATAATTTTTGTGTCCCCTCTTATATTTGGGTTTCCCTAGAGATTTCTTCTTAAATAAAGTATGGAATGTGCTTTTCTTTCAGTTGCATTCCCCTTTACAGGAGTCTCACTGAGGTGATTGTAAGGTGGCGGGAGGAAAAGCATACTATAATCCTATGTTAGATCCTAGTCTTTTAGTGAGGCTCTGACCCTGGGCTGTGACATTTAGAAGTACTTCTCAGCCCCACCCTGACCACCTTAGGTGAGACAGTTACTCCGTTTCCTCCAGATTGGTTAGGCTCTGGTAAAAACTCCACTTGGGTTAGGCTTTGATAAAATCGTTTTTCTTGACATTGTTTAGAAGAATCAAAAAATGCTCTAGGTTTACTTCAAAATGGCTACTTTACCTTTTCTTATATTAGAGACAAGAATTTCATTTCCTAAATTTTGGATTTGGGAATTTATCTCTGATTTTCACAGTAAGAACATGGTAAGGCATAAAACTCACACAATATGAGAGACCCTCTTCCCAAAATTGGGTGTCCCCTGGAATTTATACCTCTCAAACATGTCCACACCAAACCTCCAATTTTCATCAATTCCAGAATAGGTATTCTTACCCTATAATGGTTTCCATGGGATTTTGCTCTAGTAAATTGTCATTCCCTGTATCTGCCTATCTGTCTCTCCAGTCTGGGAAATAGTAGTTTGCACTGTGACCTCAGTTCCCTAATGGATCTAAGAGTTGGTTTTCAGTTTGTTCAGCTTTTTTCCTTGTGTGAATGGGAGTGATGACTTCACATTCCTTACATGTTGAATTAGAAACCATGAGAAATATTTTTAAGCTTTCTTTTTTTCCTTCCTCATAGGTGAAACAGCAATCCTAGAAGGGTTGGGAGTTGGCTAACTGTCCTTCCACCAATTCACACAAAGTTCTGATCAAATAGTTTCCCTAGGAGTATTGTCATTTCTTATTGAAAATGTTCCAGGACTGTTTCAAAATGATTGCTTTTGCCCCTCCCTTCCTGGAAATGTGAGGGGAGTTTTTTTAAGATATTGAACATGGGAATATGGGTAGATTCTTACTGGTAAAATTCATGACACTGTTGGGGTAACCTCGTTATTGGGATCAGGAGTTTCTTATTCTCAAAGTAGTCCATACTCAGACTCCAGATTACCATGGAAGTGTTACTACCAGTTTGTGGCTCCAGCCACTTTTGATTCAGGTAAGATCTTCTCACAGTTGATTCTCACTATTGTCTTTTAAGATGTAGTGAGATTTTGCCGTATGACTTCAAACCTCTGATGAATCTAAGAAAAATTTTGATTATTATTTTGTTCTGTTTATATTTTATTATAAGGAATGGGAGTAATGATGTCCAAGCTCTTGGAAGCTAAAGCCACATGTAAATATTTATGTCATTTAAATTTAAATTCATGAACAATTCCCATCATGTGTTTTAAAACTTTTTCCCTGGCTTTTCCATATTTTATTCGTTATTTTCAAATTATCTTTCACATCAATTAAATTAACCATATTGAATTTTATGAATAGCTTCGAATTTGGTTTTTAGTTTTGAAATGAGTGTGTGTCTATATACACCAGACCACCCCTGTATGTGAATGTCTGATGTCTGTGTGTGTGTGTGTTTGTGTGTTCATACATAAACATTCCTAGAGGCTTTATTATAATGAAAGTATGCAATGGATTCTGGGCCTAAGTTTCCTTCTTTATCACCTGGGAATCTTTCTTGAGTGATTCCATCAACAGAACCTTCACCATGGAAACAATATGAGAATAATCAAAATTTTAAATTTTATGAAGTCAAATTTCTCAATCTTATTTTTCATGATTTATATATTGGTGCTACTTAAGGAAGACCTGTAATACTACCTAATGATTATAACAGTTAGAGTAATGATGACTATTTATTTTATCATTACTACTACTTACTAATTACTACTCTAAGTAATGATAAAATCTTTATTGAGATATAATGATAAATTATATATATCTAAAGTGTAAAATTTATTAAGTATTGACCTCTGAAACTATCAACACAATCAAGACAATGAACATGTCTAAAAATTCCAAATGTTACTGTTGGCCCTTTATAGTCTTCTTGTCACCCATCCCTTTTGCTCCATCAATCCACTGGAAACAATTGATCTGCTTTCTGCCAGTATAGATTAGGTTTTTATCTTCTAGAATTTTATGTATGAGAACTCATACAGTACTGATTTTTTTTAAGATAAATGTAATTATTTTAAGATTTATCTGTGTTTATCTATGTATCATTACTTAATTCCTTTTTTGTTTTTAATGAGTAGGATTTTATTTTAATACTGCAATGTATATTCATCTATTGGTACACAGTTACGTTTTTTCCAGTTTGGAGCTATTAAAATAAAGTTATTATGAATATTTGTTTAATGACCCAAGTAAGGACATTGGCTTTTTTTTTTTAATTTTGTACATTAGCTTTTATTTTTCATAGATAAATGAAGAACAGTGAAAAGATGAGGTCATGTGATAGGAGAATACCTATGAAACTGGAGAGAGACAAACCATAAGAGACTCTTAATCTTAGGACATAAACTGAGGATTACTGGAGAGGAGGGATTGGTGGAGGGATGGTGTAGCTGGGTGATGGACATTGCGGAGGGTACGTGCTATGGTGAGTGCTGTGAATTGTGTTAAGACTGATGAATCACAGACCCCTGAAACAAATAATACATTATACGTTAATAAAAAAAAGAAACTTTCATTGTTTTTCAAATTGGTCATTGCTTTTTACAATCCAACGTATGAATTATGACAGTGTCACTTACTCCACATACTCATCATCATTAGGTATTCTCAATCTTTTTAATTTGGACATTTTAATAATATTTAATCTTTCCAGTATGAATATAATTTGCATTTTCATAGTGATTAATAATGTTGAACATGTATAGATGTGCTTATGTGCTAACTATATATCTTCTTTAGTTAACTGTATGTGTATATTTTTTGTAAACCATTTTAATTAGATTGTTATATAATTATTATTGTGAGTTCTTTATACATGCTGGATACATTTTTCTTAATTTATCAAATCTTTGATATCTAAATATTTTCACCCATCCATGATTTGATGTACCATTCCTACAATGATATCTGTCAAAGAGCAAAAGTTCTTATTTTTAATTGTTGAATTTATCACATTTTTCTTTGATAGATCATGCTTTGGTGTTGTATCTGAGACATTTTTACCTATCTTAAATTCAGTTAAATTTTCTTATGCTGTCTTTTGGAAATCTTACAGACTTAGGTTTTACATTTTAGTTTCTAATCAATTTGTTTGATTTTTCAACATTTTACAAGGTCCAGGATTGTAGTTTATTTATTTGTGTACATGTGTTCATGTAGTCTATCTAGCACTATTTATTGAAGACATTATCCTTTATCCACTGAAATGACTGCACATTTGGCAAAAACTAGGTAAACTTTCATACACATACATACATATATATATATTTAAGATTTTATTTATTTGACAGACAAAGATCACAAGTAGGCAGAAAGGCAGGCAGAGAGAGGAAGAGAAGCAGGGTCCCTGCTGAGCAGAGAGCCTGATGTGGGGCTTGATCCCAGGACCCTGGGATCATGAGCTGAGCCGAAGGCAGAGGCTTTAACCCACTGAGACACCCAGGTAACCTTTCATATACAGGAATATTTCTGGATTATCTTTTCTTTTGTATTAATCTATTTTTCTCTCTTGGCACTAAGAGCAAACTGCCTTCGTTATGATAGTTTTATAATGAATCTTGAGATAAGCCGATGTCTTTCTATTTTTTTTTTTATTGTCATTTTATTTTATTTTATTTTTTTTCCATTTTATTTATTTTTTCAGCGTAACAGTATTCATTCTTTTTGCACAACACCCAGTGCTCCATGCAAAACGTGCCCTCCCCATTACCCACCACCTGTTCCCCCAACCTCCCACCCCTGACCCTTCAAAACCCTCAGGTTGTTTTTCAGAGTCCATAGTCTCTTATGGTTCACCTCCCCTCCCCAATGTCCATAGCCCGCTCCCCCTCTCCCAATCCCACCTCCCCCCAGCAACCCCCAGTTTGTTTTGTGGGATTAAGAGTCATTTATGGTTTGTCTCCCTCCCAATCCCATCTGGTTTCATTTATTCTTCTCCTATCCCCCTACCCCCCCATGTTGCTTCTCCATGTCCTCATATCAGGAAGATCATATGATAGTTGTCTTTCTCCGATTGACTTATTTCACTAAGCATGATACGCTCTAGTTCCATCCACGTCGTCGCAAATGGCAAGATTTCATTTCTTTTGATGGCTGCATAGTATTCCATTGTGTATATATACCACATCTTCTTTATCCATTCATCTGTTGATGGACATCTAGGTTCTTTCCTCCAAGGGCTTTACTTGAAGAAACAGAGAAGCAGATTTAAAAATTTATGTCAAAGTGCAAAAAACCTTGAATTGCCACAAAAACTTTGAGAAGAAAAAAAAAATAGAAAGACATGGAAAGAACCTAGATGTCTTTCTATTTTTTTTTTTTTCTTCTCAAAGTTTTTGTGGCAATTCAAGGTTTTTTGCACTTTGACATAAATTTTTAAATCTGCTTCTCTGTTTCTTCAAGTAAAGCCCTTGGAATTTTGATTAGAATTCTATTTAGTTTGTATAATAGGGATTGATAGGGGCACCTGGGTGGCTCAGTGGGTGAAAGCCTCTGCCTTCAGCTCAGCTCATGATCCCAGGGTCCTGGGATAGAGTCCCACATCGATAGAGTCCCACATCGGGCTCTCTGCTCAGCAGGGAACCTGCTCCCTCCTCTTTCTGTGCCTGCCTCTCTGCCTACTTGTGATCTCTGTCTGTCAAATAAATAAATAAAATATTTAAAAAATAAAAAAAAATAGGGATTGATAAATTAACATTATGGGCCAAATCTATCTACTGCCTTCTTTTGTAAATAAAGCTCTATTGGACCTTAGTTACTTTTATTCTTTTACATACCCTCCACAGTTTCTTTCATGCTATAATGGGAGAATGACATTTGAAGAAAATGTTTGCTACACCTCAGTTTCACAAGAACTGACCATTCAACAAAGATAAGGGGTGAGGGGAAAGAAAGGAAATGGAGAAAAAAAAATATTTTAAAGTTAGTAGTTTTAGCATTAAAATTGAGTGAAAATTATTACACTGAACTAACAAACCCTAAATAGACATTGTATTTTTTAAATTTTTTGTAATTCTATTTCATTTCAGTTTTAAAAAATTTTCTCTCTATGATAAAGACAAATAGGAGCTTTTGAGGAAAGTCAATTGCAACTTTGAGAAAAAAAAGTAACTTTTTTTTAATGGGTGTTTTTAATGGGTATCCTGTCACATATTAATTTATGTTAAATATTTTGTTTATATTGGGCTTAAAGATGAAGTGAGATTCAATTTTTATTTATTTAATTTTTGTTGTTTTTTTTTTTTTTTCTTTAGATTAATTTGTTTGACAGAGAGAGATCACTAGCAGGCAGAGAGGCAGGCAGAGAGGGAGGGGTAAGCAGGCTCCCTGCTGAGCAGAGCCTCTAGATGCAGGGCTCCATCCCAGGACCCTGAGATCCTGAGCCAAAGGCAGAGGCTTAACCCACTGAGCCACCCAGGTGCCCTTTTGTTTTTTTCTTAACAAATAACTGCTTAGTATTGTTAACATCATTATATACTAAATATGTTTTCTCATATATTAATTTATTATAAAATATTGAGTCTTTCTGAAATTTTCTTGCTGCTTCATTATATTTTCCATCATTCCGTGCTAATAAAAACAACACTTTAAATTTTTGTAATGTACTGTAACATTTAATTGGGCAAGTTCCCTCAGTAAATACAATCAAATGCCTTTGGTTTATTCTTCAATAAAAACTTTGGAGACACTTTGTCCTTTCTAAAATAATGCAGGCTTTAATTATGAGTTGGATTGAATTCAAATCAATTGTAAAATTGTCATACTTACATATCATTGCTCCCTTTCGTAGTGCAAAATTCTGTCTTTGCACTCAGGACCTTCTTAATGTGTTCATCAATCTCAGCTCTGGTGAGTCCAGACTCCCTGTATTTACATGGGACCGGCAGTTTTCCTGTGTCTTCCCCTCGCTTATCGATGCAAGAAGAACTGTTGATTTTTCAGTCTGTTCAGCATTTTACTTGTTAGGATGGAGTGCTGATCTTCAAGATTCTTTCATGTGGAACTAGAACATTTCCATTCTTGTATGATGTCTCATCACCAACAATATTACCTGAATAGGTTGAGAATTCCATTGATCTCTGAGAGCTTCCCCTTGGTATTCAAGAAAGATTTTCTTTGTAACTGTTTGCTTCATAAAATCAGCTATGGGTTATGTGCCTAGCAGACACTAGTAATTTTTAATTCCTCTAGCAAATTTTAGAATGTCTACCTATACTGAATTCATGTATGAATACTTTCCCAGAGTCATTTTCCCAAGTAGGTTATCTTCAGAAAGGAGGCCAGACTTGAGGCATAATGGAACATTTTTTTGCAGTAGTTTTATTATTTATTTCTATTTTTAATTTTATATATTCAGAATTTATGTCAGTAGCATGTCTGCTTTGAAAATGATATTATCAACATTAAGAGATGGTCAATTTGGGGGCACCTGTGTGGCTCGGTAGGTTAAGTCTCTGCTTTGGGGTCAGGTCATGATCTCAGGGTCCTGGGATGGAGTCCTGCATTGGGCTCTCTGCTCAACAGGAAACATGCTCCCCACTCCACCCCTGCTTGCCTCTCTGCCTACTTTTGGTCTCTCTCTGCCAAATAAATAAATAAAATCTTTAAAAAAAATATATATGGTGAATTTTCATTGTTTCAGTAGGTGTTTCAAAAGACAGTATACAAATTGCATAGCATCATTTTTGTAAATTTTAACCAATTTTATTTAATTATTTTTCTAAGTAAATTTAAGTAATTTAGCATGCTGCATGTTTCTATGTTTTATACATTTCATATATTAAAAAAAAGAAATGAAATTAAAATGTCCTGTGTTAAGTTGACAAAAAGAGGGGAAAGATTCCAAATATCTTAAAACAAATGAGAGATTTTCTATTCCTTGATAAGTTTACATAGTGAATATAAATGTAGATCCAGGCATATGTATGCATATGAATTGCTGTATAAATTTCTTTTTTCATGCAGAATGCCAGTAAGTATATAAAGTCAATAGAAAGGGAAAATCTCTTCAATTGCATTAGTTTGTGTTAAATTTTCACTATTTAATATAAATTATTACTTTATGATTTTAGATTTTTTGTAAAATTACAATAATTAGCCTTCTTTTTAATTTATCATAAACTTCACAAATATGCTTGATTTATTCACTACATAAGTTCCTTACTTCAGCTGTACTCAGGAGTCAAACCACTCTCATTTTATTTTGTCAGTCGTGGTGCATCTATGGGATTTTAATTAGTTTACAGTTAACTTTGAATGATAGTATTAGAGATTATACCATAGTAGGCTATAGGCTATAGTAGTATAGCCTAATTAATAGATTTGTTAACTATATTTTTATATTTACAAACACTAGGCTAAATTCTGATTTTAACTTGACTACACAGATGAATGTACAGGAGTAAAATGGTTCTAGTTTTCTCTTATTTTAGGTGATAGAGCAAAACCTCTCTATTTATATATTTCTGATATTTCAATAATTAATCTTCAACTCATTGTATAAATCAGCACCCATGTTAATTATTCTTTGGCAAAAGATATTCCTTAAGAATATCAGGGAAATTGCCAAAACGATCCCTTATGTCTACAAAACCAAAATGGATCAATCTCCAAACTTCTGAAAGCCACAGACAAGGATGTCCTTGTGCACATCTCTTGCCAGACAGTGAGATTTTCTTTCTCTTCCATCTTCTGAACCCATTGTCATGTCCTATTCTGGGAGCATATCAGAAAAGAATTTGGGGAAATACATTTTTCAAGCTTCTACCGCATGATATAGAAAAGAAAGTAAAAAGGGACGGAAATGATGCTGAGTTACCCACAATTTATCTAGCATGGTCATACTCTTTGTCAACCTATACAAGTGCCATATGGTAAAGTTATTAAACACAAAGAGCTCCATCATTCTTCTACGTAATACGGTAGTTCCCCCTTATCCACGGTTTCACATTTTGTGGTTTCAGTTACCGATGTCCAACCATGGTCAGAAAGGAAGTGATCCTCCGTCTAATTCGTTCAGAAGGTGAGTAGTAACCTAATACTGCATCAGAAAGCCTCCATCATTCACCTCACTTCATCTCATCAGGTAGGCATTTTAACATCTCACATCATCACAAGAAAAAGAAGAATGAGTACAGTACAATAAGATATTTGAGAGAGAAGGAGACTACATTCACATAACTTTTATTACAGTATAATTGTTCTTTTTTATTATTAGTTATTGTTGTTAATCTCTTACTGTACCTAATTTATAAATTAAACCTTATCATAGGTATGTATGTATAGGAAAAATCATAGCATGTTTTAGGTTTAGTGCTATCTATAGTTTTAGACATTACACTGGAGATTTTGGAACGTCTCCTGGATAACGGAGGACTGTGGTACTATCAACTAATTCCAAATACAAATGAAGATATATTAACTCTCCCTCTAAAATTATGGACATATAATTCTATACGTCTCTATCCATATCTGGACAGTGCCTTACCTTACTAAACTCAGTATCAATATCCCCTTGATATCTTGTATAAAGAGTAAAATAAAATAAATATTACAGCTAAATTTTAAGTGTAATGACAGGATGAAGGGGGGGAAATCAGTTATACATAAAAACATAATTGTTTTTGCTTTTGTTTCTTCATTAAGCTACTATAGGAAACTTTCTGTGAACTCATAGGAGATTTGAAAAAAAGAAAAATTGAAGCAAGATTATGTACCTAGGAATCTTAACTACTTATTTAAACAACTACCTAATGCTTCAGAGGCCTGGAGAATACAGTCTCCTGTGAAAGAGAACACCTTGCTACATGCCATAAATTTCATGTAAAGTAGGAATTATATGGATATTATAAAGACAGCTCAGGTTCCTGAGTTCTTGCTAAAGCATTCTGTTTCTATGAGGGCCCAATAGTAAGCTCACTTCTGTTTTAAAAGGGGGAATAGCTTTCTTAGGAAGAAGAGATGAATCTTTCCTAAAGTCCTGAGATGTAAATTCCTAAGGGTCTGTGCTATGATACTCTTATCCGTAAAACTTTATCTGCCAGAAAAACATGGAATAGGATCAGATATACAGAATCATTTGGCCAAAGAGGTAGAATAACTCTATGCTGCCTTCTGAACCTGATACAGAGCCTTTTTTTTTTTTTTTTCTCCTCTCTGCACCCAATTCAAAACTGAAAGCCTAACAGATCACTTGGTAAATGAGTTAAATTTTGGGGAAGGATATCCCAGGCAGAAGAAACAGCACATGCAAATCTGGTCTTGTCATTTTTACTCTCAAAAAGGGCCAATCAAAAATTGTGACTCTTTCTTTGTACAGAGTACAAGGGACAACAACTGGTCCTTTATTTTGGAGCAAATACCTCAAAATGTTCAAGATCATGTATTATGATAATTCCTCTGTATTCTAAGTTCCTGTGTGACAATGATAACAGAGCTCTCCACAGTTCTATCTGGATATTTAATGTAGACAAAGATAAACCATTGTTATGGTAATTAAATGAGATTTTGATTTTGTTTGCTAATTCAGTAAAATCTACCTTATGCTGAATGATACAAATGCAATAATAACATCAGTAATTAAGAATAATTGAGAGTTTTCTAAATAAAAGGGAGCTTTCTATATTTTATATTTTACCAAGATGAATATGTTCATTCATTTACCAAATTTTTGTTAAGGGCTGAGATTCTCTTCCAAGGTCTGTTTAGAGAAGTAAAGAGATTGAGAGAGAGAATGAGAGAGAGAGAGAGAGATACTTGACTTCCAAGGGTGGAAAACAAATACTAAATAGAGAAATGAAATTATATAATATACCAATGATGATAAAGCTGAGGAGAAAAAGCTTTGTTTTGCTTCTTAAAGCAAGGAAGCAAAATAAGGAGTGTTGGGATAGAAAATTAAAATTTTAAGTAAGCTGGCCTCACTAATTTGAGACAAGACTTGGCGTTAGGAGGAAATGCTGTATTTTACAAGGTATAGCATGTCCAAATCCCTAAAACAAGACAGGGCCTGATTTATTCAAAGAGGAGAAGAAAGCATGGCTGAACTAGAGATGATTTTTCTCTCCTTTGGATATTTTACCCCAAACTTCTATCTTGTTAATTATTCATTATTCAAATTGAAAAAAAGTTTGTCTGCAATCTTACAATTTGTTCACTTCTTCAACAAATATTTATTTTATTTCTATATCAAATATCATTGATTTCCCCTCCAAAACTATGGGGAAACTGCTTAAAATAAGGAAAGATATGACAAAGGCACATTTCAAAAGGGACATAAGAGACTATGGACTCTGAAAAACAACCTGAGGGTTTTGAAGGGTCAGGGGTGGGAGGTTGGGGCAACCTGAGGGTTTTGAAGGGTCAGGGGTGGGAGGTTGGGGGAACAGGTGGTGGGTAATGGGGAGGGCACGTTTTGCATGGAGCACTGGGTGTTGTGCAAAAAGAATGAATACTGTTACGCTGAAAAAATAAATAAAATGAGAAAAAAAAAAAAAGATATATTAAAGTTGCTTATTTTGAAAGATTAGTGGGGTAGGAGTGAATTAGTGAGGTAGGAGGGAATGTTTTTAGGACTTTTATATGTCACACATTTTTGTTCATGGTTGGCTGTATGTAGTATTATCCTCTACTACATTATGGGGGGATGGAAAAGAATTTCAAGCATGCCTCATCCCCCTATCTTCAGCTCTTAGTACTGAATCTGTGATTACATAGCAGATGACAGACTCAAGTATTCAACTGATTGTGCTAGATTTAATTTCCTAAGATAGTCCTCAGATCCTAAAATCGTAATACAGAAATACTGTGTGGATGGCTATATTTTGCAAATAACTTTCTATCAAATCATGAGTTTATTGCCCCAGAAATAAAACTCATGGATTTTTTTCTTCTTCCTTCCATCTTATGTTTTTCCTATTTATTTTATTTGTATTATTTTATTTTTGAAAGAGGTTATATACCTGATATGTATAGTAAAAAATTAGACTTATCAAGTGTTTAGCAGATTTTAAAAAATCCTATGTAAAATAAACACTGAAACTAGGCTTTTTTTTTTTTTTTAAATTTCATAGCTTGGGTAAATAAAAGGTTTGTTCCTCATGTGAAAATTTATCTTAAGAATTTTTCAGTATTGAGGCATAAATATCCAAAGGACCTAAATTTATCATTGAATTCCATAATATACTTTAAAGCCCATGAATATAAAAAGTAAGTCTTACTTATTGATAGATAACTTCTACTGATGAGAAGAATTCAAACTATTATTTAAATTGTAAAAGGAAGAAATGTGTACTATGAAATAATATGGCCAAATAAATGAATGGTTTTGTGACTAACACTGAAAACAGGTTCACTTTTATTTTGTGTATATATAGTTCCTTTGAACCTTGCTCAATATGATTGATTCTGAATACTTGCTAAAAGTATCCATAAAATTCAGTCTTTCAGTCATCTAAAGAATCAACTCTATTGTGTTCTGTGAATAAATGTGGTGCATTGACTGAATTCATGGACCATTGCACTCTAAAGAGGAAATTTCACTTATAATAAAATAAATCCCTAAAACTAGGGTTATATGGGTCATTTCTGAATGTCATCCTTATAAGTATGTCAGGATTTATTCTTATAAATAAATTATGACAACAAAATTCTATTATTTTTTTATTTTTTTAAGATTTTATTTATTTATTTGACAGAGAGAGATCACAAGTAGGTAGAGCAGCAGGCAGAGATAGAAGGGGAAAGTAGGCTTCCCGCTGAGCAGAGAGCCTGATGCAGGACTCCATCCCAGGATCCTAAGACCAGGACCCAAGCCGAAGGCAGAGGCTTAACCCACTGAGCCACCCAGGCGCCCTAAATTCTATTATTTTAAACATTATTATCACCTATTATTTTTAAACAGTTATAAGGAGAAAAATTGGAATTGTTACAAAGCAACTTCCTGAATTTTAATTCAAAAAACATTCAACTTAGAAGATAGCTGCACTATAAAATGTGATGACTGTTCAAAAAGATTTACTTATGATTTAGGATCAACACTTTTATTGGTGTCTCTATTATGAGATTATTGTGCATAATAAGTGTTCAGATAGTTTAGGAAGGATATTACTGCTTATTCGTAGATTGAAATTACCACTGTAGTATGTGTGCATATTTTTGCATATGTATACACTCAATATATATCCATAGATATTTAAAAATGTTTATAGCATTTGTGCATTATGTGTACATCTGGAAAGTTCATCTTTCAACTGTTCATTGTAAGCTTAACCCCATTTATGACCTAACAACATTAGTATGTTAATGAAATTACTCTTTGTACTATATAGCTATCTAGGTATATCTACAAGCAGTTTGAAGAAACATACTTAGTCAGCCATAATATTTTAAAAGCAATATAAATTATTTTAAGATGAAATACACGTATTTATCAGTAAAGACATTGAAAACTACATGATGGTGAGCATTTACTTGGCTGAAATCTAAGATAAGAGAGTGAAGGTGGATTCAGAGCAGCGACCCCAAGGTATGCCACTTTGACTTATCGATTATTTTAAGTTAGCAACAGCCAGTATGAGAAGGGTACACTGACCCTTCTTTTCTTCTCAATAGGAGGTAACACCCCCTGGTGCCCTCATAGGTAGGACAAAGTAGGGCATTTTTATTACTAGAGAAATAGTGGAGCTGAGAAATCTGTACAAACAAATCTTATTAAGCTAACTCTTATCTTTCTAGCTACTTTTCCACAATTTATCTTTACTCCAAACCCCTTTGTTCTGTCATTTGTCTACAAATTTATTGTTCCTTATTGAAGATGCTATTTAAGCTAGAATTCTAAGCTATCAGTTTGAGTTGCTTTTGGTTTAGGTTTCTCCTGTATGAAGTGAGCTGCATGCATTAATGAGCTGTTTTTCTTATTAATCTGTTTTTCTCTTATACGGTCTCAACCAAGTACTCAGAAGGTAGAGAAAAAAAAAAAATCCTCTCCTATAGTGGGAAACCACAGAGACAGGCAGAGCACCAGAGCCACATTTTCCTTGGGGTAATTTACAGAATTGTGTTTGAGCTTTGGTTTTCTTTGATTTTTGAGGCTTCTGGGAATAAAGGGAAAAGCCCCAAACCAAGGGAAGTTCAAATAAGAGATAGGAGATACTGCTGAGATCCCACAGAATTGTCCCCTCTGAAAATAAACAACTTCCATCTACCAATCATGAGTGGCTGCAAGAAAAATGTTACTGCACAGTCATGGAATTAAATTAATTTTCCATGTGAAGTTATCATCATAAAGATGCTCTCATGTAGATTTGCAACACAAATTCATGTTATTGATGTTATACAAAAAAACAAAACACAAATACATGTAAGTCACAGATTTAATTAAAATGGTCCCAGACTAATAGTTGTCCAGTTGCCTGAAAGATATAAACAGCTATTATTTTGGAGGAATAATTCATTATTCAGGGCTTAAAATAATTTTCACAGATATTTTTCCAATGAAAATCACACAGAGAAAACCTTTGTGTATGTGTGTATATTTAAGATGTCTATGAGTGTGAAGGGTGGTGGTGTGATGAAAAGGGACATAATGTGATAGAGCAGGAAGGTTTTATATATATATATATATATATATATATATATATATATATAATGGAAAAAATTAGGAAATAGTAAAATAACTTGCATATGAAACAATGAATAAGCTGAATTCAATATAGTGAAACTCAGGAAAACTTTGTGTATTTTATTTTTCTGTATCCTACATACTCTTCAGATTCTATCTTCTTTATTGCTTTAGAAAGAACTCTTCAGCAGGCCTCACAATTTTTGTGTAAAATAACATCATAAGAAGGGTCATCAACAAGAAGTGTCCATGCAATTGACAAACTGTCCATTCCAGTATTGTAGTCATATAACTCTATAACATTGTTCAATTTAACACTTCCTTCCTCTTCCAAGCCATCTGAAACCTGTGAATTTTTATAGGAGTGAAGGGGAGCAGCAATTGGCTTCCAATCTCATGATTCTGACTTCTCAATGTCCCTGAATTCTGCAATTCTATCTTAGAGCCCTATTCCAGACTACTGTCATCTCCTCCTTGAAACTGTAAGTCACCTTTTTCGTCTCAAGTTTAACTCCTTTGCGGTACATTCTCCATGATACTGCTAGGGAAATTTATGATCTAAAGGTCTTCATATTTTCTTTGAGAAAGAGGAAGACATATTATGGATGGAAGTGAAGGGAAAAGTGGGGGAGCCACTAATGAAAAGAACCAAGAAGGTTTAAAATGAGCAAAGAAGGGGGTGTCTGTGTGGCTCAGTGGGTTAAATGTCCAACTCTTGATTTTGGCTCAGGTCATGATCTCAGGGTCGTGAGATCAGCCCCATGTTGGGCTCTGGGCTGGGCATAAACCTTACTTAAAGATTCTCTCTCTCCCTCTTCCTCTGCCTGCCCCCACATGCTCTGTCTCTCTAAAAAGAAAAAAATGGGGAAAAAAAAGATTAAAATGAGCAAAGAAGTTTTAAAAAATAGGACCAGGTGGAAATAAATTAGCCAATAAGTAATCAGCCACACCCATAACCATAACCAAAACCCATTCAGAACACATTTGTTAAGTGTTCTGTTAAGTGTTAAGTGAAACAAAGATAAGTTTATTTAGTTTGTTATGGCCAGGTAAAATATAAGAACAATTAGAAGAGGCTTAAGGAAGGATTAAAAAAGAGGGAACCATTTCTGAATTTGGAGCTCTGTTAATTTGATGTTGAAGTATCTCAGTAATCTTTATTCATGAAGCAGGAAGATTAAAGCATGGTGAGGTATGTCTTTGAGCTGTGTGTAAGAAAGCAGGGATCACTCAAGAACAAAGGGTGATATGTACTGGTAGGGAAGTGTCTTTTGGTAGCTGTCCTTGTGCCATGTCAGTTTTCATGTTGAGTTGCCACTCAAGGCCAAGTCTATTTTCTCTGAAGGAAAAAGAGAAAGAAAGATTGACTGAAAGCATTAATCACCTAATTGATTTTGGATCATAAATTTAAAGAGTCACAGTTCTGCCTGTTTTATAATAAAGACATTGAAAAACATTTGATTAATCTGAAGTGAATGTTTTGTCAAGTGAGGGCACTGAAATGAATGGATCAAAGGGACTGAAAGTACTGACAAGATCAGGTAGATTGACATACTAAGAAATAGTAGCTGAACATGGAAGAAGATGAAGACAGGAGGAATCTGATCAGGAGAAACATGAGAAACCTGAGATCTTTAAGAATTTGACAATAAGTATTGTAGCAAAAATGATACTATGCAGGAACAGAGATTAGTATTTTAGGGGTGGGAGCACTTCTGACTGCTGACTCTGTCCACAATGTCACCATGTTTACTAGGGAATTAACTGAGACAGGTGAAAGGAGGTGGTGTCCAGTTGTATTCACATTACCCAGCTTGATGTCAGTATGGAAAAAGAAAATATAAGCCAGCACCCAGTTATTTAATGGATGAGAAAGAGTGAAGGGAATATCAGTAATAAAAAGTAGCAAGGTTGTTAAAAAAAAAGAAAGAAAGAAAGATTAAAAAAAAATTACATTATTTAAAAGTGGTCTGGGTGACTCAGTGGCTCAGTTGTTAAGTGCCTGCCTTCAGCTCAGGTCATGATCTGAGGACCATGGGATCGAGTCCTTCATCTAGCTCCTTGCTTGGCAGGGGGCCTGCTTCTTTTTCTCCCACTCCCCCTGCTTGTATTCCCTCTTTTGCTGTGCCTTTCTGTGTCAAATAAATAAAATCTTTTAAAAAGAGAGAGGTCTTAAGAAAAATGGCAAATAAAGGCATCATGTGATTCTGGACAAGATAAAAAAATTAATGGGACAACTATTAAATGTCATATAAAATCTATATATATCTATATAAATAGTATTTTATCAAGGTTAACTTTGTGAACTCATCACTAAACTGTGATTATTCAGGAGAATATCCTTTTAAGAAACACATACAATTATAACACACAATTATTCAGAGGTAAAGGAGCAACTCATTTACAACTTACACTCAAATGTGTATATGTGTTTGTGATTTCTCTTTACTGTTTTACCACACATGTTTTAACACACGTGTTTGTGTGTATACACAAAACATGTTTTGTAAAATACATAGGTAGAATATAGATGAACTCTGTAAGGGTTTTCTTTCTTCAAAAGTGGTATAAGTTCAAAATATTTCTAAATAAAGAATTAAAAATCTGAAGAGAACATGGTATATAGCATGGTGGTATGAATCTCAAATTCACAGATACCTTTCTATAAATGTGAAGAAGTAATGATTTAGAGAGCCTTGGCAGCAGGGATCAAAGGGATGCTTACATTATCTTCTGACTTTCAATTTTGTAAGATATGAGAAATGAGCAACCACCATAGGGGAGAGCTTAGGGGAAGTGCTGTATTTTGGGAAATGGCGGAATAAAATGATATATTATAATTATAATTATTAATAGTGGAATGGAAACTTGTTCTCAAACTAAGATGAAGGCAAGCTTGTACTTGGATACATCAATTTTTTCCAGTCAGTATTAAAATTGAAGATACCTTATGTAGTTATTGTTTCAGTGTGAAACTAAGTGGCTCCTATTGGGACTGGGCATAGATCGTTGGCCTCGTTAGGTAAGTATACTAACCAATCGAGCCAAACGCCCAGACACTGCAAGACTATACTACACAAGCTGAGTGATTAACAATGAGAAATTGAGGACAGGAAATTGACGAATTAGTAAATTAAGTCCCAGTTTGGAAAACATAACTAAAGTTAAGTAAAATAAATAATATACACAAGTTTTAACTGAAATAACTAATATTTTTTCCAATTAATTTAGTTTTCCATCCAGGTTTTATTAATTCAATTCCATAATGACTGTGACATATTCCATGAAGATGAAATAAAATGTATCTTTAAGTTTTTCCTGCTTTCTATATGGTGTATTGTCTATTTTTAAGGACATATAAATTTAATCTTATTTAAAAATCAGTGAAATAATTTTTTGAAATAATGCAACCTCATTATTCTGAACATAGGGAATGGCGTAATTAATGAAAAATATCTTAATTGTTTAAATTTATTTTTAAATGCATTTATGTGGGCCTAGATGATGCATTTATGTGAAGTTAAATACAACACTTGACGATGACCTTCCAACATTAAATAAATAATTCCTGTGGCAAAATCAAATTATTAATTTTGAAGCAACTTATTGAAAAATGCTTTGTCTATAAGCCATAATCGCCAAACTGTGCAAAGAGCCAAGATGCCCTTCAACGGATGAAGATATGGTCCAGATATACAATGGAGTATTATGACTCCATCAGAAAGGATGAATATCCAAATTTTTTATCAGCATGGATGGGACTGGAGGAGATTATGCTGAGTGAAATAAGTCAAGCAGAGAGAGTCAATTATATGGTTTCACTTACTTGTGGAGCATAAGGAATGACATTCAGGACAACTGGGAGATGGAGAGAAGTGAGTTGGGGGAAATTAGAGGGAGAGACAAACCATGAAAGACTGTGAACTCTGAGAAATAAACTGAGGGTTTTGGAGGGCAGGGGCTGGGGGGTTGGGTGAGCATGATGGTGGGTATTATGGAGGGCACATATTGCATGGAGCATTGGGTGTGGTGCACAAACAATGAATTTTGGAACACTGAAAAAAATAGATTAAAAAAATAAAAGTAGCAACATGGGGGGGTAGGGGGATAGGAGAAGAATAAATGAAACAAGATGGGATTGGGAGGGAGACAAACCATAAATGACTCTTAATCTCACAAAACAAACTGGGGGTTGCTGGGGGGAGGTGGGATTGGGAGAGGGGGAGCGGGCTATGGACATTGGGGAGGGGAGGCGAACCATAAGAGACTATGGACTCTGAAAAACAACCTGAGGGTTTTGAAGGGTCAGGGGTGGGAGGTTGGGGGAACAGGTGGTGGGTGATGGGGAGGGCACGTTTTGCATGGAGCACTGGGTGTTGTGCAAAAAGAATGAATACTGTTACGCTGAAAAAAAAAATAAATAAAAAGGGAAAAAAAAAATAAAATAAAATCTGAAAAAAAAAAAAAATAAATAAATAAAAGTAAGTGAAAATAAAATTATAAATAGATCAGTTATAAAAATGTTAAAATTGAATAAATTTGAATACAGAATCTATATTAAACTAAAAAAATTAAGTGATAAACTCAAATTATTTTTATAGTATTCTATATTTTGTCTTGTGGCTTTTCCTGAGAACTCAACTAGTATCAATGAATGTTAGAATATTAGCAGCTGGTTGCTTAGACAAAATTATTAGATGACTATTAAAATTATCTTAGATATCAAGCATATTGATATATCTTCAGAAAGAACACACTTTATAAAGAATGCATTCTGTGATTATGAAGATATATTAGAATCTCAACTGGAGACAGATGACATATGCATATTAAGATCATTTGAAGAGGTTTTATTTATGTAGGAATTAGTTATGGAGGTGTGAATGGGATGTGAGGGAATCTCAAATGTTAGCACAGAGTCCAGCACAAAAGAAATGTAAAAATGAAGTGAGGGTGAGGTTATGGGTTACACAGGAAAAAATGGCTTTGGGGATAGCTATGTTCAGTGAAGGAAGACAACCAACTTGTGTTGACCCTACTGGAAGGAGCCTGAGGGTAATTTTCCCAATCTCTTTTTTGTCCTTCAGATTTTCTATTAGGACTCACCATTGGTGTAGCACAACTAGAAGTCAGAGGGCATGGGAGTCCTATAGACAGAAACCGTGTGTGCCCATGTCCTGAATCAAAGTCAGGACTCGTGAAGTTGGATCAAGTTGTTGGCAGATTTGATGTCTATCTAATTTGGTGAAAGCCCAATTCCTGTTTAAAAGCTAGGCATCTGTTGTCTGTGTCGTCATATGATGAAGGAGGAAATGAACCCTCTGCAGTCTCTGATAAGGGCACTAACCAATTCATGAAGGCTCTGTTCTCATTATCTAATTGCCTCCCAAAGACCCACCTCCGAATAACATCATACTGGGAGAGGTCTCAACATAAGAATTTTGGGAAACACAAATATTCAGTCTATGGCAGTAACAAGACAATAAATGAATTAAAAAAGAGAAACAGTATAATAAACAAATGCAAATTTCATTATATCCAGGGTACAGTATGGGGGCCTGAGTGAAATCTTTTACATAAAGTTTCTTATATTTTCCTAGGTACACACACTGTATATAATGTATAATCTACTCTGTCTTACTAAGGTGAACCTTCATCTGACTTGTCACATGACACTCTAAAATAGGATTTCTGAACAATGCCTAACAGAGAACTAGAGTCATTACTCCTCTTAGATAAGGGGGGTCATAATTCCAAATGTTCCATTTAGTGATGGTTGTATTTGTTATCCTGTGGCTATAGCTACACATGTTAAGCAATTTGTTTTAAGACAGAGATATTCATTCTTACCTGTAACTAAATTCTAGAATTCACAAAAATATGTCAAAGCCCAAGAAAGTATTCTCATTACATATTTTGCCATAACTTGTACTCTATTAGTTTCAGATGACTTAGTTTGGATGACCAAGAGAGGAATGATTATAAAGCATTAGATTTTTATATCACTTTTATGTGAGACAACTTTTTGATACCATAGACATCAGAAGATGATTAATCTTCAAATTATATAATATTAATTATATAATCATTAACATTTTAATATTAATATTATTAATTAAATTAATTAAAATTATTAATTAATATTAAAATTATTCTAATGTATAATGAGCAAGTTCTAATTTTATAAAAATAATCATTAGGACTTATTTAGGAAATATAATAACAAAGCATCATTAAAATACTGATGAAAGTCAACAAATGGTCTGTTACTATTTAGTGGAAGGAGAAGATACTGATAAACTTTAGATTTTGTGAAATTTTCTGACAGGTGGCAGTTTTTAAATTTTTTTTTTTATTTTTTGAAATATTTTATTTAATAACTTGTCAGAGAGAGACAGAGGGAGAAAGAACACAAGCTCAGGAAAGGCAAGCAGAGGGGGAAGTGGGCCCCCCGCTGAGCAAGGATCAGAAACCTGGGATCATGACCTGAGCTGAAGACATACCCTTAACCAACTGAGCCACCCAAGTGGCACCAGGTGGCAAATTTTAGTTATGCTTTATTATCTTTAACTCTAACATTGCAGCTCTCCATCAATAGATGTTTTAAAATGTGTGTTATTTGATGTAGAAAGGTTCATTATACAATAGTAGTTGATATGGCAAAAGGAAGTGTGATTGCAAGTTTTTAAATGAATTGATTCATAATTTAAATATAACTGCTAATTTGATTTATGTTGAATTAAAATCAACTGTGGCTAAGGTAATGTTTTGTAACACTCAAAATTTATGTATCCAAAAGTTTTCATAAAACCTATTTTCAACAAACTGTTACTAAGGTTCATAATTTCAATTTATTAAAAAAATAATCTAAAACTTGCCATTAAAGTATTACCTTAAAAACATCAATAAAGTCAGCCTCATGTTCTAGTCAGTTTTTTAGTGTTGAATGCATGATTTCAAATGATAATTTTAAAATCATTGGAGTAATGTCCTTAATTTCATTTTTTATTATTACTACTATTTCATCAATAATTTTGAGAAGGAAAATGTTTTCCTATGTTCTTAAAAATATATTAATGCATTTAAAGTCTATTTTTGCATATGATGTAAGGAAATGGTCCAGTTTCATTTTTTTGCATGTGGTTGTCCAATTTCCCATCACCATTTCTTGAGGAGACTGTCTTTTTCCCACTGGATATTCTTTCCCACTTTGCCAAAGATCAGTTTTACCCAGAGTTGAGGGTCAATTTCTGAGTTCTCTATTCTGTTCCATTGATCTATGTGTCTGTTTTGTGCCATACAGCTTTGCAACAGAGCTTGAAGTCTGGAATTGTGATGCCACCAGCTTTGGTTTTATTTTTCAAAATTCCTGTGTCTATTTGGGGTCTTTTTGGTTAAAATGGATGAAAGCCCTGAATGTGAAACACAAATCCATCAAAATCCTTGAGGAGAATACAGACAGCAACCTCTTCAACCTTGGCCAGAGCAAATTTTTGCTAGACAAGTCTCCAAAGGCAAGGGAAACAAAGGCAAAAATGAACTATTGGGACTTCATCAAGATAAAAAGCTTCTGCACAGCAAAGAAAAACAGTCAACAAAACCAAAAGACAGCCAACAGAATGGGAGAAGTTATTTACAAATAACATATCAGATGAAGGGCTAGTATTCAAAAATCTATGAAGAACTTATCAAACTCAAAGCCCAAGGAACAAACAATCCAATCAATGAATGTGCAGAAGACATGAACAGACACTTCTGCAAAGATTACATCCAAATAGCCAACAGACACATAAAAAAGTGCTCAACATCACTCAGCATCAGGGAAATACAGATCAAAACCACAATGAGATACCACCTCACACCAGTCAGAATGGCTAAAATTAACAAGTCAAGAAATTACAGATGTTGGGGAGGATGTGGAGAAAGGAGAACCCTCTTACACTGTTGGGAATGGAAGCTGCTGCAGTCACTCTGGAAAACAGTATGCAGGTTCCTCAAAAAGTTGAAAATAGAGCTACCCTATGATCCAGCACTTGCACTACTGGATATTTATCCTAAAGATACAAATGTAGAGACCTGAAAGGGCACCTGCACCCCAATTTTTATAGCAGCAATGTCCATAATAACCAAATTGTGGAAAGAACCTGGATGTCCATCAACAGATAAATGGATAAAGAAGATGCGGTGTACACACACACACACACACACACACACACACACACACACACACCCCGGAATATTACACAGCCATGAAAAATGAAGTCTTGCCATTTGCTAAGATGTGGATGGAACTAGAGAGTATTATGCTAAGCAAAACAGGTCAATAAGAGGAAGAAAATTATCATATGATTTCACTAATATGTGGAATTTAAGAAATGAGGAAGAGGATCATTGGAGAAGAGAGGATAAAATGAAACAAGGTGAAACCAGAGAGGGAGACAAATCATAAGAGACTCTTAATCTTAAGAAACAAACTGAAGGTTGCTGGAGGGGAGAGGGTTGGAAGGATGGGGTGCCTGGGTGATGGACACTGGGGAGGGTACGTGTTGTGGTGAGCACTGTGTGTTGTGTAAGACTGATGAATTACAGACCTGTACCCCTGAAACAAATAATACATTATATGTTAATATTTTAAAAATTAAAAATAAAAAAGATAAAATAGCCAAAAATATATTAATAATTAGACTTACAGCAATTTTAAAAGTGCCATTGTAGCACAATTAAGGAAATGAAAATTAACCCACAGTCTAAAAATAGAGAGTCAGGCAGAGACACTGTAAAAAGGTTGTATACAAAATGAAAAAGTTATCTAAAGCACTAATAGTGCAGGGGTGGTTGGGTGGCTGTCAAATTCTGGTTCAGTGTCAAATTCTGGGTTTTACCTCAGGTCATAATCTCGGGGTCTTGAGATTGAGTCCTGTGGGTTAGGGAGTTCCATACTCAGCAGGAAGTCTGACTGAGATTCTCTCACTCTCCCTCTGCCCATCCTGCCACTCGCTATCATGCTCTTTCTTTATATATAATAAATAAATCTTACAAAAATTAATAGTGCAGAATCTATAACTTATGATTTCTACAAAACCTTTCATGTAAAGCAACTAGACTTTTTATATGTTTTATCAATTATCAATTTAAAATACTCTAAGGAATAGTGGGGAATGCTGATATGGGAAAAGAAGCATTTATGGGATATGAACAAGATATACTTATTACTGTACATACTTTATGTTATCTAAACTAAAAATCAATCTTATATAACAGCTATCACCTCTATTATTCTAGTTGTGGCCCTATTCTTACTCAAAATATTTATTCATAGCATTTGGTTATCCAGGAGACCAATCTGCAATTACTTAAAGATTATTTAGTTCATATGGAGAATCAGGCACACCAGAAACCAAAGTCATGTATCTGTTTTTTCATAGATTATAATAAGACAAAAAAAATTATTGGTAAAGTACCTTCTAATGAAATTTAACTATGCTCTCTTGTGTGCTTTTATCAAACCACAAGAGGAATAAAGGACATATATGAAGGATTCCCAGAAATGAGTGTGGAGATGGGCACCAACCAAAAAATTTATAGTAACTTCTAGGTGAACAATGAGAATGTATTTATTTAATACTTCAGGGAATCTTTTTCTGTCTATATTTCAAGTTAGACATTTATAGATATCTATTAGTTAATGTAAATGTCCAGAATTCTGAAGAGAAATGATGAACAAAGATTATTGTCTATGTTGGGGGATTATAGCTAAAGAATATTTTCATTATTTTGTGCTTTAAATAACCAAGATGATATGTAAAAACATACAAAATATAATTTAAGCAGTATCTAATTTCTCATTGGTTTTGCTCTATTATAGCATATAAGGAGTCTATTGCCCTAAATATGAAGTATTTTTTAAAGAAAAAAATAATAAAAGAAATAAGTATTTGTGTCTAACAAACTTTACTTAGAGTTTATAAATGCTAGTGCATACAACTAGAAATGATGTCTGAATGTAAGAATTGGAGCATTAGAAGTTGTTCCATATTTGGAAGTGAGAAAACATTACATATGTATCATGAGTTTATAAAAATCATTAAAATCATCTGCCTGAAACAAATCTTAATAGACTTTATTAATTGGCTTTGGTTGGTTAGTTTGTTGCAATTTCATGAGCTGGTAAATCTCCTTTAGAAATTGGTGATTTGCCTAACTTTTCAGCTCTTTATTCTCTTATTCACATACAGTTTGAGGGGAAGTTTCTTTGATAATGCACCTGTTTACATTGGCTCTGCTAATTGTCTTTATTATTATGGCTATTATTATTATTTAGTTTTTATGTTTCCTGATTTCTTTTTGTTACCATTATAGAGCTCTCTTAATTTCTTTATTTCTGCAATGTCTTACATTTGTTAAACTTTTAATAAGATATATCTTGTCTAGAGACTTCAAAAACTTAGTAACTTTTTTTTTTCTGTAACAGTAATTATTGCAGGACCTTAAACTGAAACATAACCAAAATGGGGCTCAGAAAACAATTTAAATGTTTAAAGGTACATCATTAGGTGACTTCCTCATGTAATGTAGTCCCAAGTGCAAGAGGTCACAGGTATTTCTGTCCTCAGTACTTCTGGGGTTTGGATTTCATATCCCATTAGTTCTATCACAAATGATTTGTTTTCTTCTTTTATCTCCTTTTATTTTATTCAACTCTAACTCATAAAAAATAACCTAAGGAACTTTGAAAGAGTTTCATACTTTAGCGACAGAAAGGCAAAAAATAACCTACAAGAAAGTAAATTAATTTTCATCAGAATAAACAGATTAGTACAGCAGAAAGGAAAATGGACACATTATTTAAAGGAATCTGAAAAAAAAAGAGTGGGGAATCTGGGACATGCAAGATTTGATAGATAGTATTAATTAGCCAATAAAAGATGGCAACATTCTTTATACTTAAAAATGATCTACCCAGATGATAGGGATACTTATGAATATTATAAATATGGGGATATCTATCTATATATATATAATGTGTGTGTGTATATACACACATATATATATTCCCATAATTTTCTGCATTTAAGCAGTAAAATATTTCCTAAATTTCTTATTAAAGTAATCCTTATAAATCACATTTTAAAGGCTAATTAGCCTTACTTTAAATAGCTAGGTTCACACACAAAAAAAAAATCAATTAAAGATCCAGACCTATTTTATAGCCTCCCCGCAAATCCTTGGCTAAGTCCAGAATGAGATGCTGGGGAGCTCAGTGGAAAACACATCCCAATGTATAAGGAAGTTGAACAGAGATATAGCAGTCACTTAATGGAAGGGAGGGAGAGATAGTTCAAATATTGTCCACATAGAAAGTTTTGGAAACACATCAGTCTTTCTTGTGAAACCATGAAAGGACTCTGCCTTACAAGTAAAGACTGCATAACAAATCTATGAGTTCAATTGCAGACTAAGAACAGAACTGAAACAGACCTACTCTAAAGCTCTAAATTCATGACTCTACAGGTTAAAAGGAAGCAGCCAAATATCAGTCTATCCACTAGAACAAAAATCATTTCTGTTCAGTGAAAGATAAAAGAACCAAGAGTCTCAACAGTATATCATCCAAAATGTCTAGTAAGTCATAAAAATGACTAGATAAATGATGAAGTAAGAAAATATGACCCAGGGATGATAAAAAATGAATAAATATATGTCCTAAGACAAACCAGATATAGAAATTAGCAGGCAAGTGTTTGAAAGCCGTTATTATAAATACATCAAACACTCCAAGAAAAAAAATCTTCATTAAGTGAAAAAGAAAATAGGTGTATTTTAAAAACAACAAAATGGAAGCTTTAAGAATTAAAATTAAAATTGGCTAACAAAATATTTAAAATTTATTGACTAAGAGAATATTTAAGATGGCAAAAGAAAGGTTCAGTAACTGTGTAGATAAATCAAGAGAAAGTATCCAATATGAAGTATATAGAGAAAAACAGATGAAAAAATAAAGAATTTGGATATCAGTAACCAGTAGGAATGATATATATGTAATTACATTCCCCAAAGAAGAGTGAGAAAATAAGAGAGATAGAATTATTTTTTTAATAATGATAAAAATGTACAAGACATGAGAGGAACCCAAGATTTATGTAGCTCAGGAGTCCTAAAGCAGACTAAATGAAAATAAAATTACATCTAGACTTTATAATTAAATTGGTTAAAAGGAAAGATAAAAATTCACATTTTGAAAGTATCCAGAGAAAAAGTGACACATTATATACAGAAGAATAATGATATAATATAACAGTGGAATTACCAAGATTCAGGAAAAATTAGTGGCTACACCCAGTGGACCAACATCTTCAAGGTTAGTATAGGAGAAACAAACAAATAAATCCACAAAGCCAAAAATGCTAATCCAACCAAAACAACTTCAGAAATGAAGTTAAATTGAAAATATTTTCAGGAATTTACAGCTAAAATAATTATTCACCACAGACTTGCACCACAAACAATGCTATTGGAAATTTTCAGCAGACATATGACTCCAGATGGAACCGATCCAAGGACAGAATGATTATACAAATAGATAAATACATCAGATAGATGAGAAAAACTAACTTTTTGTTACTTCTCAAATTACTTCAATATACTGCTGATAATTTAATGCAAAAATATAACATTTTATGGTTAGGTTTATAACATATGTAAATATAAAATATATGGCCATAATACAACAAATTTGAGGTAAATGAAATATTGTTCTGAGGTGCTTAGCTTTTGCATAAAGTATTAAAATATTAACCCTATACTCTGTTAAGGATACATAAATTCCAGGAGCAATCAGGAAATAGATACAGAAAGGTATTTAAGTAGAATGTTAAAAAAAATAGTTGATTAATCCAAGAGAAACAAAGAAAAAAGATAACAGAACCAGAAAAATAAATAAATAAATATAGATAGGTAAATGAAAGAAGAATGGTAGGTATGAGTCCAGCTACCCTGTAATTACATCGGATATAAATAGAATTAACAATTCAATAAAAAGTTACAGATTGTCAGCCTAAATTTTAAAACAAATAATTATAATAATATAATAATAATGAACCACTCTTTTGCTATAAGAGATAATGCAATTTAAATATGACTCAAATGATTTGAAAGTAAAATGATATAAAAACACATTCCATGTAAACATTAAACAAACGAAACTTGTGTGTCTATATTAGTATCAGATAAAATAAACTTCAAGACAAGCCGTATTACAAAAGGTAAAAGGGACATTTAATAAAAGGTTAAAAAAGAAAACCTTCTGAAGACTATTTTCAATTGAGTCTTATCAACAATGATCACTCACATATTCAGAGTTTCTATTAATATCTCATGCCCATATCCCATCCCATTTTGTTTCCAGATCTAGGATTTGTATGGGTTCAATATTGTAAAGTATCTGATGTTCAAACTGTCATTATTTAAAACATACATTTGAGTTTGATCTGTGTAGTTTTTAGCTGCCATTTATTTGTAGGTCAATGTCATAAGAGATAAGAGGTGTTATTAATGTTACATGACAGACACTAAAGAATTCTTGTTCTGATCTGCACAAGCTCTTGTGGAACAATGAGAAATCAGAGAAAGAACAAGAGGTCATCTGCAGCCGAACCTGGTCAGGAAGATATAACATCTTTCATCTTCCTTTTGTTCCCTCAATCCTACTCTCATCATTCAATTAGAATTAGAATCTATTGTGAATAGATTCAACAGAAATTAAATGGACCTATTAAAAATTAGTATTTCAGAATGATTATTTCCTAAATTTCAGGACAAATATTATATGTGAGCTAAAATATATCAGAAGGCATCTGGGACACTAAAGTTTTAATAAATTTTATTGTTATTGATGTCATAGAGCTGAAGTAGATGCAACCTCTTACCCAGGGAGAGTCTGTTAGATAAATTTCATCCTCTTGTTCTTCCTAAAGCTGGATTGTTTAAAGAGCAGAGAAGGGTACCTTCACCTAGCTTTAATATGTCAGTAACACTTTACCCATGTTACTAATAATGTTAAGATATTTACTTAAGAATTATTACCTTTAAAAGAAGAGCTGTTCTCTTCAAAGATATATATGTGTGCATGCATATGTACACATACACATATATGCATATATGTACAACATGCTATTAATATATAAACAATGTGATGTACACACATACATACAATTAGTAAATATAATGAATATAGTCATCTTCTTCATACTCAGTAAAATGAACCCATTTCTTCAAATGACTGCAACAAAAGAAAAATTAACGTTTTCTCCAAGATTCAGAGGAAAGCATAGTAACATAATGAGGGTTGGCTGTACGAATATAAACTTGTGTTTGCCAGGAGAAGGGGAAACGTTGTCAGCAAGATTTATAATTATGGTCACATTTCCAAATTGAAAAGGTTGAAAAGATTTAGATTGAATTTTCTTGTTTTACCAGAAGAAATATAGCTTATATACCTTTAAACATTAGCATTTATCTAATACATAAATTAGATTCTTTCCATTGCTATTTTAAAGTAATTTTAAATTTATCACTTACATATGAAAGCCTGATTTTTAAAAACAATATTCTGAACAATTTAAAATACATCTGCTTAAAAATAGCTAATGGTAATTAAGTTTTGAACCACTTTTGAAAACCAAATTCCAAATTCAGCTGTAATGAGTTGAAAATTTTATCTTTAAGGACATTAACTATTGTCTTGACATTATGTCACATAGTTATGGTTGAAACTATAACATTACTTGGAATAGAATGGATGAAACATTTTAACAAATTGACTTCTTAATTCCAAAAATTACCCAATTTAGTGATTTTTTAAAAATTTATATTCAGATTGAATGATTTTACATTCATTAAGCAATATATTATTAAACCGAGTTTTCTTTCTTGCCTAAGTTTCTTGCCGAAGATTTTAACATTATGGTTGAAAATATTCAAAGCTGTGGTGGGTGCCTATTGCAGGAAGCATGTGCCACAGGCTTATCATCTACTAAAGGCTGGGTAAGAAAGACTGAGATAAAGACACTCAAGGGGGATGTCCAGGTGGCTCAGTTGATTAAGCTTCTGCCTTCAGCTCAGGTTATGATCCCAGAGTCCTGGGATCGAGTCTTGCATTGGGCTCCTTGCTCAGCAGGGAGTCAACTTCTCTCTCTGTCTGCCGCTCTCCCTGCTTATGTGCTCGCTCTTTCTTTCCTCTAAGAAATATATAAATAAAAAAAAGCAAAAACAAAAAAAACCACTCAAGTGCATGCGAGGAAAGAAAGCAGGTGACCCAGACCAGGAACCTGGAAGTTGGAGTAGGTACCAGCTTCCACTTACCGTAATGGGGAGCTGTCATTTCAGAATAGTAACATAACTTACGTTCCTATTTTCTCCAGTGAGAAACATTGAGTGATTTTTAGAATATTTATATATAATGCATGATAGAATATGCTATAGATAGATCCATATCTAAAAAAGGGGATAAAACAAGAAATTAAGTCCTGTCTTGTGATGATTCACCCTGTGATTGCTGGATAAGGCATGCCTTTCATCATCAGTACCTTTATTATTTTATGGCTGTGGGAGGATTAGGAGGGATGAAAAATATAAAGTGACTGAGAGAAGACATTCAAAAAGGCAGCAATTTGTTGTTATTATCATTTTCATTTTACAGAATAGTAAAGGGCTGAGACGTATCTGATAGTAAAAACAATAAATGGAAATAGGTGAGCTTTAACAAGTTAAATGTCAGATTGTTTGCTCTTAATCCTATCAGACCAGTTCCCATATAAAGTGGAGTGTATTGTGAAGTGATAAACCAGAGAACTATAACTGAAATTCAAAGACAGCTATAAAAATAATATAATGTTCTATCTGTGTGATAAAATGAAATACAAAGTGAATTTAAGTTAAAAATTATATGTACTTCCATAATCAGATACTTGGGCATACCTTTGTAGGAAACAGAGTAAAGAACAGAGACTCTTACATTATATTGAACAGACAGCTGCTAGTGATCCAGGCAGTCCAAGAGTGGCATTGACATTGGTCATATGAATTTGGGGAAATATTGAACATTCTTTATAATTTTTCAAAAGGTATTATTTTATCCATTTATACAGTTGTCACATTATCAAAAAACTACATGAATAAGAGGTGTTTCTAAACCAACATTGTGTTTAGGTTAAAAAAAAAAAAAAGTTTAGTTCTAGGTTGAAGTAATTATAAATAAGTTTTTATCTCATATAAATATATGCATCAGATCATTTCAAAATGTGGATGACAATAGTCCACTGTGAATGAGGCAAGATACTTAACAGTCTTGGTCCACCTACATTAAATCTAGTGGTTCCCATCCCCATGGGACACCAGAATACTTCCACAGATTTTCAAATGCCTCACTGGATAGCATTTTTCTCACTAAGGTAGTCCCTTTTGGATAATTCCTGTCTTGATAATTCAGCAAAGGAGACTTTCTTTTTGTTATTCAAGCTTTGGCAGAGATTCTGAAATGAAGCTGGACCTTGAGAGGTGTCATCCTACCGTGGAATTCATATTTTGCAATGCATTCCTTTGTTTTCTCTCTTCCTTTCTTGTCTTCTTTCACTGTCTTTCTTCCCTTTCAACAAGTATTTATAATATATTTCCTATATGTAAAACACTGTTCTAATAATAGAACAGTGAATGAGAAAAACAAACTCCCTGTTGTTATAGAGCTTTTTTTAAGTGGGAAGGCTAAAAATGAATAAGAATAACTACGTGCGTGTGCAAATGTATGTGTGTGCGTGCATGTGTGTGTGTGTGTGTGGAAAATGGAAGTTAAAGTAGCAAATTTATGCACTTGAACAGGACAGTAGGATCTGACAGTGAAATGGGAAGTAGAAAGAAAAGAATAAAAATGCAGAATGAGGTGAGTGGGGCTGATAAGGCTGGTGACTATCTTACATAGGAAAGTGAGGGATGACATCCCTAAGAAAGCATCATTTGAAAAATATGGATGTGAGGTGGTAAGAGGATCCGAGGGAAGAGTTTCTCTGGTGAAGAAAAACTCAAGAACAAAGTTCCTATGGTATACATACAGGACACTGTAGTAGTTTAGACCTTATTCCATCTTCCATGAGACGCTGTAGGAGAATTTTGTGCTTTAAAAGGAACACTCCAGACAAGGAATTGCATAGGATGCCCTGAAATGAGAACCTGTGTATTTGAGGCTGACAGTATTTGATGATAGATTGGAGTAGTAAAAAGAAGACAATCAAAGATTCTCATGTTTGGGAATGAGTGCTGGGTGAATAATGGTGCAGTTTACTATGATACAAAAGACAGAGAGGAATAAGTGGGGGTGGGACCTGCCAGAGCTGAAACAAGGCAATTGGAGATATTATGTTTGGATATCCTATTAGACATCCAAATAAAAGTCAAGAAGAAGGTAAGAGCAAATAGAATATATGAATTTGGGGTTAAATAGGGGGTCAGTGATTAGAGAAATAAATGAATTTGTCATCAGCTTATCTGAGTCATGTGGAACATGTAAAGATAAGAGTAGAATTTAATGAAGTACATTGAAAGCAAAAAAAATTATTTTAAGAAAGAATCATCAAAGGATTAGGATTTTTTAAAGCAGGAAGGGTGAAAGAAATATTTTTATTTGTGTTAAACTATTATTTATCATTATGTCAGTACATAAGTGGTATTAACTTCTGTCATTGAAATGTATATATTTCCATAAATTACATGGAAAATAACATGTAAGAAGGAGGTAAAAAGCTTTTTTCTGGTGACAGAATTATAAATAAAGGTATTTGTTCTTTCACATAAAAGGCACACGTGATTTTTAAATTGTAAAATATATTATTTGTAAATCAGTGCATTATAAAGATTACTCTGCTATCAGTGCAAGATAAATTAGCATCAATGAGGGACACTGTCAAAGACCAGCCGCTGCCCATCATCAGGAAGTTTATTGCATCACTGAATCTTGCAATGATATAGAAAAAACTTTCTGTTATGTATAAAGGGTTTTTTATTGTTGTTGTTGTTGGTTTGTTTGGCAAATTTGAATAAATTATATCTTAGAGAAAATCACCACAAAATCTTGGAATTTGAGTGATAAATAAATACAGTACTGGCCCTTGAAATTTCTGTGCTTTGTCTTACTTACTGGCAAACTAAAATCATAGTTAAACACATCTATTCACCCATTCCACAAAGGTAATGTGTAATTAAAAATCATTGAAGAAAAAAATATATAACCATGTTGATTGGTATCAGTTTGATTCAGAAGGACAATGCTCAAAAAAGCCCATAAATGTACCATGCAAATACACTACTGGTAATTTGTTCAGTTAGTTCCCTCTGCCCTTCACCCATGGGGCTGTTTCATAACTGCTCTTTTATCATCCAACCTTCTATATACTGACATCCACGCGTACTGAGATGGTAACCCCAGCCCCTTATTTACTGTCAAAATAGAAGCAAAAACCCCAAAAATCTACATACTCCCACTGCAACATTTTCTTGCTTCTCAGTATCTGGAGATATCATATTACTGCACGTTATCACAAACAATCCACAATTCTGCCTGAATGCAGTAATTTCTCTTCTTTAGACTTTTCCCTCTTTTACCCTTCTTACTTCAGTACATTACCCAGGAATACTTTATGGCTCTCTCCTATATCAGCAATTATTTTCTGTCTATGTATGGCTCCTATCGTCATAAAAACATAATGTTATTATCCCATCTCTAAAAAAAACATTGTTTTGGGGTGCTTGGGTGGCTCAGTGGGTTAAAGCCTCTGCATTCAGCTCAGGTCATGATCTCAGGGTTCTGGGATCGAGCCCCGCATCGGGCTCTCTGCTCTGCGGACAGCCTGCTTCCTCCTCTCTCTCTCTCTGCCTGCCTCTCTGCCTCTTTGTGATCTCTGTCAAATAAATAAATAAAATCTTTAAAAAAAAAAACAACAAAAACATTGTTTTGAACCACCAGCTGCCACAGATGTTTCATTTGCTGCAGAACACTAAGAAATAATTGTCTATGTCTAACCATCTATGAATTCTGTTTTTTCTCTCTTAAATATAATCTGACCAAGATTTTTCTCCTAGAGTTCTAAATAAAAATCCCTAATGATTTTTTTCCTAATGATTTTTATGTTGCCAAATCTCATATCAATTTAATTGATCTATTGCAAGTGAAACAGTTTCACATATTCAACCTTGATGCACAATTTTCCTTGGATACCAGGTTGCTATTCTCTCTAAATTGTTTTTTTATTCTACTTCACTGGTAGCTCCTTCTTAGTCAATTTTGGTGGTTCCTACTCTTCCCCAACCCTGTGAACTTAGGTGCAACCCAGAGCTCTGTCCACAGTCTACATACCTGTATACTGGCTTTGAATACTATATATTTGGTGCCAACTGTCACATTCTTATTTCCTCCTTAGATCATTTGTTTTTATATATGTGATTGCCTTTTATCTTTAGTCATCTAAAATTTGGCATGTCAATACTAATGGACCCCCTCCAAAATAACTGTTCTTCTGAAAACTCTTTCCCAACTCCGTTATCAAGGATAGGTGTACTTCTGATCATACTTCTAGTTGCTTCGGCTAAAAATATTTGGACAATTGATTCCCCTCGCTTTTTTTTTTTTCTTTCATTCTCCACATCCAATACTTTAAAAATATACCTAAAGTGTAACTAGGTCTCACCACTTCCATTGCTATTGCTAGGGTCTGAACCATCTCATCTCTGGACTCTAATTTCCATACACTACTATGTTATATTTGTTAGGTTACCTTTGGCCACCATTCCTCTCTTCTCTATTTGTCTCTTCACAAACCAGCAGCTAGAGAGGTTGGTTTTAAATATAAGTCAGTCCTGCAATGACTTCTCATTTTATTCCAAGTAAAAGTACAAATCCTTACCAGTGCCTCCCAAGACCAACAGGAACTGGTTCCTCGTTACTTCTCTGACCTCTCCTGCCACTCTCCTCTCTCAAGCCATCCTGCCATTATTACCCCCTTGTTCTTCAGCTAATGCTTCAGGCATACTCTGAGCATCACACTTCAGCTGTGGCTGTTCCTTTTGCTTGCAGTGCTCCACTCCAGATTATCAAATAGCCACCATCCTTACCTACTCCAGTTTTTTACTGATATACCATTTTATCAGGAATACTCTTCTTAGAAATGCTCTGAATAACTCCTTTAAGATTATAAATACTTCTTTCCCCAGAGCCCATAACTCTATTCCATTCTTCCTTTTTTTTTTATAAATTTATTTATTTTTTTCAGCGTAACAGTATTCATTGTTTTTGCACAACACCCAGTGCTCCATGCAATATGTGCCCTCCCTATTACCCACCACCTTGTTCCCCCAACCTCCCACCCCGCCCCTTCAAAACCCTCAGGTTGTTTTTCAGAGTCCATAGTCTCTTATGTTTCGCCTCCCCTTCCAAATTTTTTTTTTATAAACATATAATGTATTTTTATCCCCAGGGGTACAGGTCTGTGAATCGCCAGGTTTACACACTTCACAGCACTCACCATTGCCATTCTTCCTTCTTTAATATTATTTTTTATGAAAATATAATTGGCATACCATATCCTATTAGTTTCAGCTGCATGTCGCAGTGGTTGATATTTTAGTACACTATGAAATGATCCTCACAAGAAGTAAAGTTACTAGCTGTTAACACACAAAGTTCTTACAATATTATTGACTATATTCCATATGCTCTACACGACATCCTTGTGATTTATTTCAGTTATTTTATAACTGAAAGCCAGTACCCCTTAATCTTCTCCACCTATTTTGCCCACTCCCAACCCCTCCTTGTTCTGAATAACCAACAGTTTATTTTCTGTATCTATAAGTCTATTTTCTATTTTGTTTGTTTTTTTTTTGTTGTTGTTTTGTTTTAGATTCTGCATATAAGTAAGATCACATGGCACATGTCTTAACTCTGACTTACTTCACTTAGCATAATACTTTAGGCCCATCCACGTTGTCGCATATAGCAAGATTTCATTCTTTTTTTTTTAATGGCTGAGTATCCTATTTTGCTTTCTTTAAAAAAAGCGTAACAGTATTCATTGTTTTTGCACAACGAATACTGTTACGCTTTTTCCTACAGTATTTAAGGTGTTCTAACATCGTACAGTCAAGCCTCATTATTTGAGGAGTCCGTATTTAGGATTTGACTTATTTGCTAAAATTTATTTGTAACCCAAAGTTACTACCCAAGATGTTCTCCTAGTCATTCTCAGGCCTGTGCCAAGTGGTGGGAAATTTGAGTTGCCTGATGTGTACTTTCCCAGCTGAAGTCAACAATGCCATGCTCTTATTGTCTCAGCGTTTATAATATAAAGAAGTGTGCACACCTTTTCACATTTTTTGTGTTTCTTGCTGGTGATTTTGTTTTTCCAAATGACTCTGAAACATAGTGAAGAAGTGTTCTCTAGTGAACTTATGTGTTAGTAGATTGTGAGGTGCCTTATAAAGAAAATTTGTACATTAGATAATGTTAGTTTTCAGGTGTACGTTATGATACTGTTGGCATATATGTCTTTAAACAGAAACACACATAAGACGGGCTATATATTCATCAATGGACAGAAATGTAACCACAGGCTTCACAAACCTAAATCTGTATTTCTTCTCAGGGAGTAATGGTTAAGTATTCACTAATTCAATGTTCCCAGTGACTTTATAGAACATAACTACCTTGAATAGTGAGAACTGTTTGCATATGATTTTTACTGGATAGAATTAAATTCCTTGATGAATAAACTATAAACATGGTGATAGAAAATCACAGAAAACATCTAGTATTATTTCATTTTTACAATGTTATACAAAAAAACATGTACACTTATGAATAGGCACACACCAAGAAAGCCTACAAAATATTATGTTAATTGTAGTTATTGTAAATGGTGAAAAAATAAACAGGTGTTCAAAATAATTTGTTTGATTATTGAATGTGTGCTGTTAGCAGGGATATATAGTAATATATGGAGAACCTAGCCTGATCTATTATCTATCTATCATCTATCTATCTATCATCTATCATCTGTCTATGAGATTCTCTATCAATATAACATTGCCTGGCATATAGTATGTGCTCAATATTTTTCATAGAAAGGAAGGGATAAATTTTTATTCCTCTACTTCACTAGGACTGGAATAAAGGACTCTTAATTTCATTAAAAAAATCTGTGTTATTTTGTTATATTTTAATAAATTTACAATATTTTACTTTATTATTTTTTAAAGATTTTTTTTAAATTTGATAGACAGAGATTAGAAATAGGCAGAGAGACAGGCAGAGAGAGAGAGAGGAGGAAGCAGGCTCTCCGGGGAGCAGAGAGCCTGATGTGGGGCTAGATCCCAGGATCCTGGGATCATGACCTGAGCAGAAGCCAGAGGCTTTCACCCACTGAGCCACCCAGGGGCCCCTAAATTTACAACATTTTAAAGGAATAAATATAAAAAATGAAAGTATTACCTTCTCACTTGTCTTTCAAAACAAGCTTCAACATATCTAATCAAAACTCTTCTTAAAGCATTAACAAATAATGTTCTAAAGTAATTTAATAACTATCTAACAATAGACATGCTACAAAGAAAATATCTCCACAATATATTTTTAGAACATTGAAAAATTCATGAAAAATGTAGGCTGTGGCAATGACAAGGACATTAATCTCTAAGTAGCTATGCTGATATTTGTAATATATTTTCTAAATATCTTCCCATGACATTATAACATTAATCTTTTAAAAAAGTATTTTTAGTTGTTGTTAAGCAAAGGGGAAATAAACTGTTTTAATGGATTAACTACACTGACAAACAGCATTAAGGGAAATTCCACAGGGATCTTACCACAGGAATCTCAAATATATATCATCAAAGGCCACATTCCTGGCCAAAATATAATGCAAAACATAAAAAGTGTAATTGATTACCAGCTAGGAACTATTTTCTATGAAAGTAAAATATTCTTTAAATGTTCTAGTATATAAACCAGAATATAGTAACTATATAAGTAAGAGTTTAATAGATTTGGTATATGAAATTGTATCTAGTCATCAATTATGACCTTCATACCATTCCTACAATACAGTGGTTCCTAAATTTAAATAAGACATTTTCACATCCTCTTCTTTCTTTCTTTTTTTTTTTTCATCTTCTAGAGAGCTATTATTTTTTGTCTCATAGAATTCATGGAAAAATGTTATAATCTAATGTATATTGATGGCCTAAAATATAAAGTTAGACCATTTTGATTAATTTTTCAGTTCTTCCATTATATAATAAAAGGCAAATATATTTTACCCTCATAAAAGGAAGTTATGCATATTTCATACATATTTTGTAGTGCATGTAAACAGAAGGAGTTTCCCCCATTATTTACAAATGAGAATATGGAATTTTGCATATAAATTGCAAATAAATATAATACATTCTGAGACAGATGGGATAAAATTTTTGACAATTTTGACCATTGGATTAAATTAGAATCTTAATTTGTCTTTACCTGATCAAAGTAGATATATATTTTTTTAATTTGGTAAACTTATTTTCCTAAATTTAGGTACTAAGGAAGACATAACTTACCAAAGAGTTGGTAGTTATGTCATGACTACATAGGTTATTGACAAGGTGGGCATGGTGTCTTTATTAAACATTATTGTAGACATGTGATGGTCTGCAATATTACATGTATGAATTAAGAAACACAAATTTAAAGCCTATTATTTTAATGATTTGTGTGACATTATAAGATGTGCTTCATTATAGACAAATCCATAGTACTAACAGAAGAGCTAACAATTAGTTTATAACAATAATAAACCAGGAAAAATTGCAAGGTGGAGCTTTATTTCCTCTGTATCTGGTTCAAGGGAAACATTTTATAGTGCTTATAAGAATTATTGTAGTCTTGCTCAACTAAAATAAAACATTACTCCATAGGTCTTGAGATAGGTATGACATATATCAGAATGTTTTCCGATTATTACTTAAATAACTCAGAATAAAAATATTTGCTAAATAGTAGTCATGAATATGAGAAATAGGAGTATACTTTAATATAAACTTTCCAGTTATTGAATCATTATTGTGTATATATCTATCTTTTGTGAAAAATTTAATTAAAAACAGCTAAATGTTTGCCTTCTATTTGTAGTCTTATTTTTTTATTTCCCAAATACCTGATTAGTGAAATGATAAATATCTATATAAATAGTAAATAAAAGGATGAATAGGAAATGAGTGGGAATTTTTTGTCCTTCATGATTTTTTGCTTAAGCAATTATAATGCAGTAAAACATTTAAATTGATAAATGAATATATCAAATGATAGCTAATAGGTAAGTAGATATAAATAAATAAATTGATGGATGGATGGATAAGCAGATTGTAGAAAATTATACCTCCAAAGTACTAAACTGTGTTATTCTGTGAGCAGAAATGTGTATTAAAATTTTATGTTTTGGGGTGTGCTGTGTCTAATTTTTTGTAATGCCCATTGATTACTTTGACAAACATATATATGTATATATATAAAATATATGATGCATATGAATATATGTATATTCATTTTATCTTTTACTTCTGTGTATATATGTATCTTTGGCATCTATATGTACATTCATAATTAGCTATATTCATATTTCTTTCTCTCTATATATATATATGTATACATATTCACTGAAGTAACATTTAGATAAGTTAGGGATTGATTATCCATCAAATGTTTTTCAAAATTAGGTCTACTGTATATAAAAGTTGAATTTATTTATCCATTTGCCAATATGTCCAAAATTATCTTTTGCTATTTAATTCACCAACGGTGCTTTGAATTCACCCAAGGTGTCATCAACATGTAGGGTGCCATCTGTGTTTACCTTTTTCGATTCTCCATTTACTTTTGTATGAACGAGGATCATTTCAGACTTCGTTCTGATGTAAGTTTACCTGGGTTGATAAAAACTTTGGGGCACTGGGTGGCTCACTTGGTTAAGTGACCAACTCTTAATTTTGGATCAGGTCCTAATCTCAGGGTCTTGAGATCAAGCCTAAGTCTGGCTCCTTGCTCAGCAGGGAGTCTGCTTGAGATTCTCTCTTACACTCCTTCTCCATTCCTGTGCCAGTTCATTCTCTCTCTCTCTCAAAAATAAATATATAAATCTTGAAAAAAAATAACTTCTTCTTTAAAAATTGTTTTCTTTATATTTGTAGACTTATTTTTATTATAAATGTGGATTTATTTTGCTTCCATAATTATTTTGGCAGTGTAATTCATATTAAATGTATTAATTATTTTGTGAAATCTTGATATTTAAAATGTTCAGATTTTCATCCAGAACTTCAGTGACTCTTTATCATAGAGCTATACAAACATGTGTATGTACACACACACACACACACACACACACACACACACACACACCTGGCTCAAGACACACACCAGAATCAAGAGATATTGAATGAGGATCTAGGAAAGGTGGAGCAGTTGCTAGGCTGACCACTGCTAATAACAAGGTGAGACAGCAGAAATAAGATTTCTTATAGATTGTAGTAGCTAACAATATACTGATCAGTCCCCCTCTCAGTTGAAAGGAAACCCATGGATCACTGTCTCTCTCTCTCTCTTTCTCTCTCTCTCTCTCACACACACATATCTATGTGCAGTAGTGGAAATGGAAGGTAGGACTAAAATATGTAAGTGATGTGAACCTACAACAGATAAGGAGTATCTACAAAAGAAATTCAATGATCTTAGAATCTTGTTCCCACTTTTTGTCCCCAACTACCTCCCTTACTTTTTTTTTTTTTTTTTTTTTGGTCTTAAAACAACATAAATTTATTATCTTACAATTCTGGAAGTCAGAAGTACAAACATACTCTCACGGGTATAAAGTCAAAGAATAGGGAGACATTCACTGATTTCATCTTCACCTTACCTTCTTTTATATATTTCTTTTCTAATTCCATGTCCAAGAGCCACACTGTCATTTTCGCTGTTCTTGATATCCAGCATAACTGACTGAAAAAGATATCAAGCTCATTGATAGGCTTGTATTTTCTAGTTTGTTTGTTTGTTTTTTTTCTAAATGAATTGCCATTAAATGCATACCTGTCTTAAACACATTGATGAAACTGTGTGTGTTTGTGGGTCTGGGTACATACATGTATTCAGGTATGATGTACGGTCGAGGATACTTCGACATCTGCACTGGTTTTTCCAAGTCATACTTTACCATATATGTATTTCATTTTTACTCTTTGAATTGACTGTCTTGAATTTGGTTTCTGATTCATTAAATGTAATCCTGAATATAAGATGGGAGATAAAATATTTTTGAACATATAATATACATATGTCTACCTACCTACCTGTAATAGAAGTATGGAATAGTTTGATAAATATAATCCATGTTTTATCTCCTTACCAAAACAAGATACTGTTAATTAAAATATGTTAAAAGATATGACCAAATTTTCTCTTACCCAAGGTTGTCTTAATGTGGTATAGGGAAAACCTATTGTTTAATTCAGATACATAATAAAAGTAGCAAGAACCAAAGCAGTTGTATGATCTCATCCCCTTGCCTGTACAATATTCAATTAAAATTGTATTGTTTTAAACAATATCTTTACTTCCATCCTCAAGCTATCTTTTCTCACTTTATCATGAAAGAAATAAATATCTAGCTAATAATACAGAGAAGAAAAAGTTATTAACTGAGAGAATGTAATAGGGCATCTTTCTATATTTCCTACACAGACACATACAGTGGAAACAAAATCAATTGTGAGATACTAAAGCATTGTTCTACAACTCCATAATTTTCACAGATTTGTTGTTTATTTGTTTTCAGCAGCAAATTCAGTAATATGCTCTCTGAGAAACAAGAGTGCCAGGGCTATGATTAGACTTGAATAAAGTTAGGTTCTTGGAATGAAAGTTGTCCAAAAAAAAAAAAAAAAGATAGAAATCAATTTCAAAAAAGAAGAAAGTATATTAAAAAAAGGAATTAGAGGAGTAGACTTTTATTTCAATAAGTCAATATAACCTACTAAGAGGAAAACAAAAAGGAAACAGTACCAAAGATAAGCAGAATATAGTATAGAATGCAATGGAATCTGAAAAATAAATTGATTGAGGACTTTCTTTTTTCACTTTGACAAAATAAAAATGTATATGGAGAAAGTAAGATAAGGAATAACAACTTCATAGTAACATGGATGCAGATTAGCTTTCCTCTTCAAGTAAAGATTTTTTTCCCTAAAAGTTATATAGTTATCATTATTCATTCATTCATTCATTCATGCATGCACACCACTCACATTTACTGAGTGCTGACTGTATGAAATGTGCTGAATTACATATGGGACATAATACAAAGAATAAAGTATATGTCCTTATTCTGTGCAGAGTAGTGGGAAGTGTGATAAAGACCACATGTGAACAAACAAAGGGAGGACATCTTATAAGTGAAAAATAACAGTGTCCAGGACATAGGGAGGCAAAGAAGGTACAAGGCAAAGAGGGATTCATTTATCCTGGGATTAGAATTGCAGACAAGGTGAAAAATTGATTGCATTCTTAAAAGATTATGATTTTTTAACTTATCAAGAAGTGGAAGGTTGGAGTTGCAGAATGAAAAGTGTGATGTGTATTTTAGGCAAAAGATAATCATAATAGCTGAGCAAAAGTTTTCTCATTTGTTGAATTGTAAAGTTAGGCATATATGTGTATCATATACATGAAGTTACATATATAACTTTATATCAGTGTATATACTGAAATTTTTAAAGATTTTATCTATTTACTTGAAAGAGTGAGAGTGAGAGATAACAGGGTGAGGGACAGAGGAAACGGGAGAGAGAATCCTAAACAGATGCCCCACTGAGCAGGGAGCCTGATTCAGTGCTCTATTTCATGACCCTGAGATCATGAACCAAAATGAAGTTGGCTACTTAACTAATTGAGCCACACAGGCTCCCCTATACTGATATTGCTATCCTGAAATAAATTTATATCAGTGTGTATACCGATAACCTTTGCATAGGGTATTTAAAAAAACGGAGATACATGGCAGACAATCTAGTATTTAGTATTTCAGGCAGGGTCATAAAGTTTTGTTAAAATCTAGATATTGAACTTCTGTATACCACTCTCTGTTACAGCTATGCAATTTTGCCATTATAAGAGCTAAAGCAGCTATATACCTAATACAAATATGTGGGAGAGGCAGTATACCAATAAAAGTTTACAAAAACAGGTGAAACCTGAATTTGGCCCAGAGTCCCTAGTTGGCCAATCCCTGAATGAGAATGTAGAAAGGCTATAAAATGATGGCAAGCGAGGGAGTGATGTAATTACATTTACATCAGAAGAAAATCACTCTGATAGAGATGTACACAATATATGAGTGATGTGGGAATACACGCATGTACACTTAGAAAGCTGAGATGGTAGCTTCAAGCAAAGTTATTGCCTGAACTAAGAGAGGAGCGCTGGATATGGGCAAGATCAGGTAAGCAAGGTGTAAGGAGATAAACTTATAGGTGGCGATGGGTGGAGATTGCTTTAAGGAGAGTAAGAAATACAGCAAACTGCCAAGTTTATGACTTGGATGATTCAGAAAAATATTGAGCCCTTCACAAAGAAAAGGAATAAAAAATAAAGAATATTTTCAGGCATATGTTTATATCTATATTAAAAGACATGGTAGGGTGGGGTACCTGGGTGGCTCAGTGGGTTAAGGCCTCTGCCTTGGGCTCAGGTCATGATCCCAGGGTCCTGGGATAGAGCCCCAGGTTGGGCTCTCTGCTCCACAGGGAGCCTGCTCCTCCCCTCTCTGTCTCTCTCTGCCTGCCTCTCTGCTTACTTGTGATCTCTGTCTGTCAAATAAATAAATAAAAATCTTTAAAAAAAAAAGACAAGGTAGGGTGAAAATTATTATACATATACAGATAAGGTTATTTATTTATTTATTTGATTTTGATGAGGCTGCCCCATGGTCATGGTGACCCTAAAGAGAGGTTCTCACCTGGAAATAGCACCTTAAGTAGTCATTAACATGCAAGTGGTATTTGGTAGTATTTGAAATAATTTTCAGGTGAGCTAAAAAATACACAAGTGGAAAGTGAAGACCAAAGACAAACCCTAGGCAAAACTAATTTAAGGGATGGTAATGGAGTCACAGGAAACCAGGAGAAGTTGGAAGAATATGTGGAGTCTAGATGTGTTTATGTAATACAGAATAAACTGTCAATCTCAGAGAAGCAATATTAGTTCAATGGAATGCTGTTAGATTATAGTGAATAATTATTTCTCAAGCATAGCATCATGACTCTGATTACAAAGCCCTTGAAGAAAGGACTTGTTGATATCAAAATTTTAAACAATTAACTTAAGTATTTTGGTCTGTTTAACACACCTAATACTTTTCTAAATGGTGAACTATTTTTAGAATGTAGTTTAAATGCACTAAAATTTATCCATACTTATTATAAAAAGCTTAAAGCTATGCCTAATAAATATGAAAACAGCCAAACATTATAACAAAGTAACATAATTACATGAACATATATTTCTTTTAACTTGAACACTGCCTCAATTATCTTGTTGGCTTTGGGGGATAGTAAAGAAAGGAGAATAAAGGGGTAGAAAATGAATTAATAGGGAGAAAGGAACAAGAATGAAAAATGAGGGGAATGTAGCTGTAGTTTTCTCTATCCCCACACCACACAAAACTAGAAAATATGTCCAACTTCAAAGTATCATTCCTTAAAGAAGTACATTTACATATTCCAGAAACCATTAATAAATGTAATATCTTTTATACATAATTTTGCATTTTGTATTCTCTGCCATATGACTATTAGATGCATTATTCCATATACTTTCTTTGATGAAACTAAAAAATATCCACTACTTTGTGGGAAAAAAAATAGACAAGGATTCAAAACTTTCATAATAGAAGTTCAATTATACTAGTTAATATTCTTGTTTTAAATATGAGTCTATCCTTCTATTAAAAAGAAGTCTAGAATACCAACCTCTATCAGATACCATAATTTTTAACTATCAGTTCTATCAAAATCTCACTTACATGATGATTGGAAACATATTCTGAAATAAGCTATATTTAGTACTCATAATATTTTACCTAACAATTGTGTATCAATAATATAGTAACGTTAAGATAGATTTGGGGCATCTGGATGGCTCTGTCAGTTAAGCATCTGGCTCTTGATTTTGGCTTGGGTTGTAATCTCAGGGTTGTGATTTTTAGCCTGTGTCAGGGTCTGTGCTGGGCATGAAACCTGCTTGAGATCTTCTCTCTCCCTCTCCCTCTGCCCTTTTCCCTCTCTAAAAACAAAACAAAGCAAAACAAATATAGATTTATACTGGTTGATTTAGTGATTATTAATGATTAATGATACTTAATTATTATTATAATTATTAATTAATGATAATTAATGAAATTTTGGTAGTTTTATACCAATTTTGTGTAGTTAATATTGATCTTAAATCTTTCTATACTTTCATACATGCAAATTAAGGAAATATGCAAGAATATATTTTAGGTAACTAACAGTTTAACAGATAGTAAGGGTTGTGGGGAAGAAGAGAGGAGGCTAGACAAACTTAAAAGAGAAAGAGAGACTGAAAAAATTAACACATATGATTATATGTCATTGATGTATTTATCTATGGAAAGTTTTAAAGATATATTCATGAAAATATTTGTACAAAGAAATTTTAAGGACCATAAAAATTGTTTCTTTCATGGGTGGAATGCTTCTTTCTGATAATAAGCTATGTAATTGATCTGCCAGATTTCTTACTTTAAGTTTCAGGAAACTCAAACCGCATACTAAATTGTAGTAATTGAATTAGCTTTCATAGTTAATGTTTTCTTTTTCTTTTATCATTTTATATTATTAGCTTTCTTTTTATGTATATTTAATAAGTATGCATAGGTGAATAAAATATATATGCATATTTTTATAGATCCTTCTAAAAATGTATTCTTCAGCATCTAAATGTCTGCTTTTAACCATATCTAAAGTTATAAATACTGAAGTTATAATACTTAATAAGATGAAATTAAACATCTCAAAGATTGAGAATAGTGACAATGTCTATTACCATTTTTCAAGAGGTGCAAATAAGAGATTGCTTTTGACTCAGCCAAAGATTGTTCAGGAGAGAAAACTATAATTTCTAGAAACCATAAAGCATATTAAATAAAGCTGTCATTAAAGACACTGGACTTTGTCACTTTTGAATTGATAAGCTTCCATTATTACTTTCCTGCCCCTGAAAATTAGATCTCTTGGTAGGCTGTGCAAAGCAATTTTCAAGGAGGACAAGATTGCTACATCAATGCTCAACTTCTGTCTAAAGACAATTATAAACACCATGGGATGTGACACTGAAAGAAAAGGATGGTCCCTTTCTTAGGAATGCAAATAATAATAATTCAAATTTTATTTTACAAACTGAACTTCACATGTCATCAAACAGACTGTGACTTAACTGATTTCAACAATTTCAGAGATTAGAGGCACCATTCTTTTTTCTTTTTTCTTTTTTTTCTCAATTAGTGTGTGTGCTATGGCATTATCATTTGTGTTAAGCCAAACTTTTTTTCCTCCGATTTTGAAGAAAACTGAACTTTATTGGTAATATGTCAGATCAAGAGTTCAAAATGACGATTCTGAACATTCTAGCCGGGCTCGAAAAAGGCATGGAAGATATTAGAGAAACCCTCTCTGGAGATATTAAAGCCCTTTCTGGAGAAATTAAAGAACTAAAATCTAACCAAGTTGAAATCAAAAAAGCTATTAATGAGGTGCAATCAAAAATGGAGGCTCTCACTGCTAGGATAAATGAGGCAGAAGAAAGAATTAGTGATATAGAAGACCAAATGACAGAGAATAAGGAAGCCGAGCAAAAGAGGGACAAACAGCTACTGGACCATGAGGGGAGAATTCGAGAGATAAGTGACACCATAAGACGAAACAACATTAGAATAATTGGGATTCCAGAAGAAGAAGAAACAGAGAGGGGAGCAGAAGGTCTATTGGAGAGAATCATTGGAGAGAATTTCCCTAATATGGCAAAGGGAACAAGCATAAAAATCCAGGAGATGCAGAGAACCCCCCTCAAATTCAACAAGAATAGGTCCACACCCCGTCACCTAATAGTAAAATTTACAAGTCTGAGTGACAAAGAGAAAATCCTGAAAGCAGCCCGAGAAAAGAAGTCTGTAACATACAATGGTAAAAATATTAGATTGGCGGCAGACTTATCCACAGAGACCTGGCAGGCCAGAAAGAGCTGGCATGATATATTCAGAGCACTCAACGAGAAAAACATGCAGCCAAGAATACTCTATCCAGCTAGGCTATCATTGAAAATAGAAGGAGAGATCAAAAGCTTCCAGGACAAACAAAAACTGAAAGAATTTGCAAACACCAAACCAGCTCTACAGGAAATATTGAAAGGGGTCCTCTAAGCAAAGAGAGAGCCTAAAAGTAGTAGATCAGAAAGGTACAGAGACAATATACAGTAACAGTCACCTTACAGGCTAATAATGGCACTAAATTCATATCTCTCAATAGTTACCCTGAATGTTAATGGGCTAAATGCCCCAATCAAAAGACACAGGGTATCAGAATGGATAAAAAAACAAAACCCATCAGTATGTTGCCTACAAGAAACTCATTTTAGACACGAAGACACCTCCAGATTTAAAGTGAGGGGGTGGAAAACAATTTACCATGCTAATGGGCATCAGAAGAAAGCTGGGGTGGCAATCCTTATATCAGATCAATTAGATTTCAAGCCAAAGACTATAATAAGAGATGAGGAAGGACACTATATCCTACTCAAAGGGTCTGTCCAACAAGAAGATCTAACAATTTTCAATATCTATGCCCTTAACGTGGGAGCAGCCAACTATATCAACCAATTAATAACAAAATCAAAGAAACACATCAATAATAATACAATAATAGTAGGGGACTTTAACACTCCCCTCACTGAAATGGACAGATCATCCAAGCCAAAGATCAACAAGGAAATAAAGGCCTTAAATGACACACTGGACCAGATGGACATCACAGATATATTCAGAACATTTCATCCCAAAGCAACAGAATACACATTCTTCTCTAGTGCACATGGAACCTTCTCCAGAATAGATCACATCCTGGGTCACAAATCAGGTCTCAACCAGTATCAAAAAATTAGGATTATTCCCTGCATATTTTCAGACCACAATGCTCTGAAGCTAGAACTCAATCACAAGAGGAAAGCTGGAAAGAACCCAAATACATGGAGACTAAACAGCATCCTTCTAAAGAATGAATGGGTTAACCAGGAAATTAAAGAAGAATTGAAAAAATTCATGGAAACAAATGATAATGAAAACACAACAGTTCAAAATCTGTGGGACACAGCAAAGGCAGTCCTGAGAGGAAAATATATAGCGGTACAAGCCTTTCTCAAGAAACAAGAAAGGTCTCAAGTACACAACCTAACCCTACGCGTAAAGGAGCTGGAGAAAGAACAAGAAAGAAACCCTAAACCCAGCAGGAGAAGAGAAATCATAAAGATCAGAGAGAAATCAATGAAATAGAAACCAAAAAAACAATAGAAAAAATCAATGAAATTAGGAGCTGGTTCTTTGAAAGAATCAATAAGATTGATAAACCCCTGGCCAGACTCATCAAAAAGAAAAGAGAAAGGACCCAAATCAATAAAATCATGAAGGAAAGAGGAGAGATCACAACTAACACCAAAGAAATACAGACAATTATAAGAACATACTATGAGCAACTCTACGGCAACAAATTGGACAATCTGGAAGAAATGGATGCATTCCTAGAGACATATAAACTACCACAACTGAACCAGGAAGAAATAGAAAACCTGAACAGGCCCATAACCAGTAAGGAGATTGAAACAGTCATCAAAAATCTCCAAACAAACAAAAGCCCAGGGCCAGACGGCTTCCCAGGGGAATGCTACCAAACATTTAAAGAAGAACTAATTCCTATTCTCCTGAAATAGTAAAATATTTTTGAAAAATATGCATACTGTTTGAAAAAAGTTTACAGTATTCTTATAATTGAAATTATGGATATTTAAGTATTTAACTATAATTATTATAAATAATAATTTAAAAACAGTGGTTGCTTTTCACTGTTGTGTACCAACAACTAGTTGAATATTTAATATTTAAAAGAAGGCTTCTTGATTTTTGATGTTTTTAAATATAATTTTGTGGTATTAGCTATTTAACAAAACTATCATTTAGATTGTCCTTAGAAATATTTTCATATAGGATTATATTTCTTGATTTTTGAAGTTTTAAAATGTATGTATCAAATCATAAGACCCAAATATGTTAAGTACTTTGCCCACAAACACACAGATACTGGGGAGAAAAGAAATAATGTTATAGATCCCAATCGTTATCTTTCTTGGTCACCAGGATATTTCATGCCACAATATGTGTTTGTGCAAATCTGCATTATTTAGCACTGTTCTGAAAGCTAAATAGTGGTTTGATTATTAATTATCTCCAAGTTTTGCTGTGTTGTGCTTTGTTTCCAAATTCTCTATTTTGTTTTTAACTTTCAAGGTATTGTATCTAATACACCTCTGAAAATTCCAAGTCATGAAAGTTCCTGTACCGTGTACTATGAGGGATAAAGGATCTTTTGTTTGGCAGTGTGTGATATTGACCTTAGGCTTAGTGTGAGAGGGGATGCAATCTCTTTTTAGCCTGCTGGATTTCTTTCCATATTTACCTGGCTTGCTGATTATATACTCTGAATGGACACCTGTCCAAAAAATTCTAGGCAAGTCAATGTACTATGTCCCTGACTTTGCAATTCTTATTCCAAGTCTTTGCAAGTCTTATTTGTTCAAAAAATAAATAAATAAATAATCTCCAGATCATTGGATCTTAACACACTGACACAACTGACACAACTGACACAACTGACACAGTTAAAACAAAAAAGGACAAAACTAATAGATAATAATATTCTAAAAAATGCTCCACATAGGATTTAGAAAATAGTCTAAATTGAATAGTCAATGAATGGGAACAACTTAAGATTTACTGAATTTTATTTTACCTCATGTTGTATTTTTTAATTTGACTTTATTATAGGATTTAACAGATAATGTAGCTATTTTTTTCAAACCAATACAATAAAACACTGTTAAACAAGTGGATTGATAGACTCATTATTTCACTTTACCAAGTTGTTTCATATTATACCTGTCTCCATCTCAACACAAGCACACACACACACACACACACACACACACACACACACACACACATACTTGATATCTCCGTAGAAGTCTTAAGAGTCAGGGCATGAAAGACAAATGAAGAACTCTGTTGAGTTTGGGGAAGACTTTATAATCTATTAAACTACATTTACCCTTGAAGATGCTGTCCAATACATATTCTTCAAGATTTGAAAGAGAAGGTGATAGCATTTATTAAATCAGTTCACTGAGCACTGAGCAATGGCTTAAGGGAAGGTGAGCTTGACCTGAAAGACTATAATAAAGCCGTGACCACTTTGTTTTCTGAATCAACCCTTCTTTGTGCTATTACTGTCATGTAATATGTTATTTCACAATGTGAAGGATTTTTAAAAAATAATACTAATATCATTGGGTCCAATGTTACCATGTCCATCCCTGATGCAAGAAACAGAGAATTCAGTATATACCTATGTCTTTTGTAGTAGAAAATTACACTTACAGCCTACGTATATGATGTAATGCAAAATCATTCATGTGTATAGCGTGACCGAAAACATCTGGTGTGTGAAATTCAGTCATTGCCTGCCATCCTATATATGTGCTTAATCAATCCAGTGTTTAGCCATTATTTTCAGACTCAAAAGATATCAGAGACACTCTCTTCTACCAAAGGGGTAATGCCGCTTGCATGTAAAATTAATATGACATCTCTGGTTGTTACATGGGTATTTTATCTGACTATTGGTGCTACCAAATTATCAACATGCATTACTAATTGTGGTTTATGGGAAAAGCATCATATTTTTTTTTTATTTATCTTTAGTTAGGGAATAACTTTGAACTTACTATATTTATAGAGTTTGTATTAGATCAAACTACATTTATTGTGCACCATTTTGAATTTATAAAATGATTGTACTTTATAAATAAACTTCATAATAATCTCTGAGTTAAGTGATATGCCAAAGACAAGACTACTGTGAAACCTAATGAGTCTTTAAGACTGGGCCATTATATAAGGAGAAGCCCTAGGATCAGAGAGAAAAAATTAAAGAAATCAATAGCTATCACCCACAAGAATTTCACATTTTAATGTAATGGGTGTGGCAAACTTGGACCTGAGCCAAGCACAAAGTTCCTAAAAATATATATTTCTTCTAATGAATGAGACGTGACCACTACTTTCCTTAAATATGCAGGTATATAGTGGAACACTTTTCATGTTTTAATTAATCAATCAGTTAATTAGTTAATTAATTATGGGAAAAGGGTTACCACAGGGCTCTAGATAGGACTTCAGGGTTGGGATGAAATTTAAGAGACGGGACTGGAAAGATAATCATAAGTACATGAGTTGGATAAGGAAAACAAGAGAGTAAGAGAAATGTTATGGTTTGTTGAGCTGATAGATACCCAGGACCCAACAGAGACCCCCTAAACACTAAATCTACTCAGAAAAATAATTACAAATGCACAAATTCATTAATCTGATCCTGTCCACATGCATCTTGCTTTTTATAAAATAAGATTGCTTTAGAGTTAGGAAAGCTAAATTGGAAATATTCTCTGCTAAGGTCTAGGAAGGGGCGGGGACTCTTATTTAAAAATAAATGTTATTGAATTAATAGAGTTGAATTCATTTGTTTACCATACCAAAATATATTGCTGGTAGAGCTCTAGTTTTAAAAACTCTGAGATACTACTTTATGGTACACTCCCTCTCTTTTGTTTGTTTGTTAATTTACTTTTTTTTTCAGCATTCCAACGAAACATGGCATTACTGATTGTTTAATGTCCCCTTGCATTTCCTGATTTTTTTAAATTCTAATTAACAATGTTTTTTTACCATACCGATGTTGCTCCAAATAACTATAAAAGCTATCACCATTTTTTGGTAGCTACAAATATCAAAGAAAGATTACATTGGTGAATGTTTGATCCTGAGCTCACATTTTAAATGAAATTCTGTTAGAACAATGGAACCAGAACTTCATAAAAGGCAACCTCTGTATATTAGTATATGAAGTATATTAAGAGTGAAACATGGGTTTCTTAAATTTGAGGTGTTTGAGTAAGCATTCATATGAATAAATTGTTCTATAGTCAAAAATGTTTTTAGAGTATCCTTTGGAACAAGATGGGATCCAGAGGGAGACAAACCATGAGAGACTCTTAATGTCACAAAACAAATGGGGGTTGCTGGGGGGGTGTGAGGGTAGGGATAGGGTGGTTGTGTTATGGACATTGGGGAGGGTATGGGCTATGATGAGTGCTGTGATATGTGTAAGCCTGATGATTCACAGACTTGTACCCCTGGGGCAAATAATACATGTATGTTAAGAAAAATAATTTTTTTAAAAGTACCCTTTGAAATCAAGACTACATGAAATGGTAATTGGATGTCTTAAGATAATCTTCTGTTACTCTATTTGTATGCCAACAGGATACCTGCAATTTATAAGATAGGTCAGCCATGTTATGCCATATCGTTTCATACTGTTTTTGAGCCAAAGGAAAAAGGTTTCTAACTCATGGCCAATTAGAGTTAAAGACCATGAGATTACCAGGGTTTTTGTTTTTGTGTCATTTTAATGGAAAGGAAAGAACCTCAGACATAGAGGTCAGGATCTAGGAGTTACCTGCAAAGTAGAAACTAGAACACAAATCCACAAACTCCCAACTCAGGGCACCACAGTGCATCTTTCTATATATTGGCTCATTCAGCCCTCCCAGCTACCAATGAGGAAGGTGCTACTCTTACACTCATTTTAGAAATGAGGAAGCTGAGCAGTGAAGAGTTTAAGTAACTTATTCAAGGTAATGCAGCCAACTAATTATTGTAGCCAGGACTCAAACTAAGGCAGTGTGGCTGCAAATTATCTGATTTTATTGCAATGCTATGTGAAATCTAAATTAGAAATTTAAAAAATTTCATCAATATCAGTAACTGATTCAAAGATTCAAGGATATGACAATAATAGTGAAAAGTAAGCTTCAAATATGAGGCAATGAAATGTTATACTGAAATAACTGGGGTTATCCTAGGGACCTTAATTTGACAGTGAACACACATACATCAGTTACAGTTACACACACATTTAACTGATGTGATTAGATAGATATAGATATATATAGATAGACACACACACACACATGCACACACACAAATGTTAGGCACACACATACACATATAAATGAAGAAATTGGAGTACCCAAAAGTGCAACTGGTATAGGACTTCTTAAACAGATGTCCTGTTTTTATAGGCTTCATTAAAATATAAACATTTTAGTACATGATGAGTTCAACTCAATTATGATATAGCAAATTTATGTCATAGGAGACTTAAACTTTCAAAATATAAGTCAATTAGAAGTTTAAAGCAAGTAAATAATCACCTTAAAAATAATGTGAATAACTATGATGTTTGGGCTTAATACTTCAAGCTCAGGGCAACTCCTCCTCCTCCTTTCTGGAAAATGAATGAAGAGGAACTGAATTTCATTTATGATTTCTGAATGCATATGCATACATACATATATAAGCAAACTGCAAGATGGCAAAAGAGATAATAAGGAAATCAAATCCTCTAGATAAAATATTAGGCTATAATATGGTCTTTAAAAAACAGTCTCAGAAGCATACAATTTCATACTAAAAGAGTAGATTCCATATGATGCTTCTATTTGCCTGTTGAAAGTAAGATCAGTGATTTTGATGCCTCCTCCTTTCCTCCATCATCACCCATCAAGTTTTGAACAGTTATTAGAGTTACTACTGGTTAATAATAACAAATAGTAGTTAATTGCAAAAGTAAATAATGTATTTCCAAAAACAAAAGCTAGCCTGTCAGAAACATGTTCTAACAATGAGCTTTTCACCATATGGCATTATTTAATAGAAAAAACATGTTGAAAACACAATCTCTCTATAAATACATAATCTACATGGACTGTAAAGGCAAATACAATGAAAAATTAAAAGGCTTAATTCTCACTGTTGAAAATGAGGGAGGACATTTCCCTTCTTCCTTTCCTTAGAGCATTTACTTTAGAAAACAGATAAATTATTTCTGTTTGAAATGTAGGAATATCTTTTTAAAAGCTAAATAGCCTCTTACTACCTTTCACATACAAGAATGTCTTCCTCAAGGTGCTGGAAACTATCTCTTTGAAATGTAATCATAATGGAAGTTATACATCAATCTCTCAGTCTCTGGGGGTTACGAGCCTAATTTAGTAGGTGCCTTGTTCCAAGATGGAGACCTGTCTCCTGACAGAAAGATGTGGGAAGTTCATTTCCCTTTGAATTAAGCCAATTAACAAACACAGGTGGCCATGCTAACGACCAGGTGAATCTGGGATGGACTTCCTATGGCAAATGGTGCTATCAAGTCCTCTTACTTGAGGACGAGTTATCGTTTATCTTGAGAATGTAATGGGTCATGTGTGCATGGCTATGCAAAAGGATGAGACTTCTGTCTGTCTTTGTAATCTCTTATTGGATTGCTTCTGGTGTACATAACATTCTGCTTTAATGGCTATCTAATAATAAAAATTGTTTTATTTCTCTTCTACCTTTGTGTAAATGTTTTCTGGTTTGGAAGGAGATTTTATTTTGATTTCCCCCGTAGGACCCACCCTGTACAAAGGAAAAATTCACTGTTCCTTATTTAATATAGAAATCTTAATTGTAAATTCTTTTTTTAAAAAGATTTTATTTGTCAGAGAAATAGAGAAAAAGTGAGCATAAGCAAGAGAAGCGGCAGAGGAAGAGGGAGAAGCAGACTCCCATCAGAGCAGGGAGCCACATGCAGGACTCGATCCCAGGACTCTGGGATCATGACCGGAGCTGAAAGCAGATGCTTAACCCACTGAGCCACCCAGACTTCACCTTAATTGTAAACCAATGGAATATAGGAGATGCAAATGTGAAACTGTGTCTTCTTCGTGTTTCATTCCTCAATTGTATTCTTAACAGAAACATTTTTCTGAGAAACCTCAAATTTTTAATTGCACAGAATTTGGGCCTCTAATACTTTCTTTTTAAGATTTTATCTATTTATTTGACACAAAGAGAGAGAGAGAGATCACAAGTAGTCAGAGAGACAGACCAGACGGCGGGGGTTGGGGGGGGGAGCAGGCTCCCCGCTGAGCAGAGAGCTTGACGGGGGACTCGATCCCAGGATTCTGGGATCATGACCCGAGCTGAAGGCAGAGGCTTAACCCACTGAGCCACCCAGGCGCCCCCCCTCTGATACCTTTTAAATGATTAATTTAAAGAAATAATTTTTTTTCACTGAACATTTGAATTAATATTGCTAAAACTGTTTCTTCATTTAAAATATATGAACTAGATTTCTAAAACAAAATAACAATAGCTTTCTTTTCCCCTCAACTTACTAGTGATATAACATGTATTGTTGATAGTTGAACTGTGATGTTAAAATACTGTTATATCTTTCCTGGGTCAAGACAGGGAGCACTGAAGCAGAGAAAACAGAGAGAACTTTCCACAAGCCAGCTATGCTCTGCTGCTCATTGCATTTGACGTGCTTCATGATGAGTGAGGGATACACGAAGTACTATGTACAGCCTTACTGCAGCCAGATATAATGATATCAGGGAATATTTGAGAGCATATCTTTTTCCAAGAGTGGAATCTATGAAACTAGATAATACAATTTTTAAAATCAAGATCAACGTTTGCTTTGCACTATACTAGTACCAACATTGATATTTATAAACTTCCAGTGACAATATAGGGACTTGGAGGAAAATTACATCTTTAATCTGACTTAAAATAAACACTGCAACACAATTCTGACACTATTATTTTACTAAAACTGTCAGAGCAATTCTAGCTAAATTTGGTCATTTTCTTTGTTCAGATGTATGGAATTGATAAAATAATTAACAACTGAATTATAAAATTCGAGTGAGGCAATCAATCTATGAACTATAACCTAGCATGGTCTCATTAACTAATCATGAAACTTCTCGGACCTTCAAATTCAAAGCTACTTTTCTTTCTTCTCCCTCATGTTTTTTGCTTGTTCATTTGTTTTTATTATTGTTTTCTTTTTCCTGAAAATCAAATGAGATGCTTTATGCAGAGGCAACTTACAAAATTGTAAGTACTATAGTGATATTGTTACTGATATTTACCCCATTTTCGAGCTGATTGTATGTCAATGTTAACACCCATCTTTGCTTCTCAAGCAAGTATTTGAAAATCCTAGTGTTCAGTAGTTCTAGACTCTTTCCAGAACTTCTTTGACTCTAAGAGTTTGACAGGATACTGACCTAAGAAAGATAAAGTCAGAATAATGTCTGCTGAAAGAACTTGCTTAAAAGTAGTTCAGGCTCCCCTTTTTGGCTCTACAATCAAATGTCCTTCTTGGCTTTCCTTATTTCTCTATTCCTTTTATGTATTAAAAACCTTGGATGTATTTTCTGATTAAATCTAAGGGTGTGCTCATATGCATTCATTTACACATTAATGAAAGATAGGACATTGTAGACATGAAACAGTGCAATTATAATTAGAGCTGGCCTTCTGATCCACTCCAGGAAATTGCTCAAGTCCATCTTATACATGTAGAGTCATAGGGAGATGAAAATCATAAGTGTTATGTAAATCCTCAATAAACTTGAATGGAAACAAAGTATTTAAGTGTTCATCCAGGTAGGCGGTATTTTTGCCCATGCCTGTGGGGTGATGAGAAATCTGAGCAGTCTAGCTCAACAATAACTTCTAACAATTGCTTCAGTGAATGTCAGAAGATGTATTATTTTTATTTAAACAAAAATTCATTCATCTTTTCCCAGAAAACATTGAGACAGGTGACAATAATAACACTAAAAAACAAAACAAAACAAAGTATCACTGGAAGGTATATATAAGCAAGAGAGTCCTAAGGATAGGAAGACCACACTCACAGATCATAAATATCTAATTGTTTATTCAGCTTTGAAGCAGTCCAGAGAAGAGGGTCAAATATGGTCATTTACAGAACTGTCATCATCTGAAAGGAAAGAACATTAGTTCCTTAAGGAAAGTAAGCTATACCTTCATACTTATACAAAAAATGAAAGGAAACAAACTTAAACCTTCACGTGAGGCTCTATCTAAAGAGCCCAGTCTTCATACAGTCTTCATAAAGATAATGAAGTCATATATTTTGAATGGCCAGTTAGTATGACTTCTTTAGAGAACCAAAGGGCTTAACCTTAATATAAAGGTCACTAAGCTTATTTCTGTATGGTCTAGATTTTAGGGATAGAAAAAATACGTAGAGGAGTGACTAGATTGGATATCATCCAAACCACTTGACACAGGTAAAGTTATCTAATCCAAGATATTTATTGGAACCGAAGAACAATACAGAATAATGTATTCTCAGATGAGAACCTAGGGCACTGACTTCCTAAAATGCTGATGGAAGGTTAATTCATATGCATTAAAAATCAGACAATGAATAAATATAATCAAGAATTTTTCAAGAATTGATGGCTAGTTCAATTTAGACTCATAGGTGGTACAAAGTAGCTGCTGAAGATTGTGTCAAGCTTTATTTTAAGTACACATTTCTTTTGTACATGCAAATTTAATCAGGTTAGCGTCAAAACTCCAGGGAAGTCATTTCAGTGTATGAGTATTTCTTTTTGATAACGCAGATTTCAAGATGCATGTTGTTATAATTTCTGAGCAAAGATAACCATATCTGTCTACTGAGCTTGTCATTCTCTTTTTATCACCAAAAGTATAGTACTTATGTAGATATCATATAAGAAATATTTAATAGTGCTTTTTAAAAATAACTGTATAATTATAAGCATCAACTAAGAACAGCTTATATCTAATTTATTAAAGCATACTACAGATCCTTGCCTATTCCCAAAACAATGACGAAGGTATCTTTGATATATGCAAGATTGATGATCTTGCATATATCAAAGATACCTTCGTATCTTTGATGATACGATTTGGGGATGAGATCCCCAAATTTACCTCTCATCCTGAGCTTATTTTGCTCACATGAATGTATAACACTGACCACTTGACTTCCCATACCTCAATATTGTGCTTAACATTACCGGAATTTAGCTACTTTATTGATTTTCTTTTTGATAGGATATGTATGAGTGTGTACATGCGTATGTTTATCTCACCTTTAAATCTGGCCTCCAATATGACAAAGACATTATCTTTTTATTCCCTTGCTTACCTTCAGTGCCTCAGATATATAATTTCTGGCATATAACAGGAATTTGATAAATATATTTTCAGTTTAATATGAACACTAGCTGTTCAAAGAGAGACCAACAGATAAAGAGTTGTATTGTTAAAGCCAATAGATGCTCAATGAATATTTCTAGCATAATGGCAGTTTATCTTCAAGTATTTCTTAACAAACTATTTTATTTAGCATACAGATATATTATATGGGGAGATAAGTAAATATTGACTATGGCTGAAATTCCATAAAAGTTTTATGAGTAACCATTTAACATTTCATAAAAATTGAAATGAATCTATAGTGCTTTGCATACACCATAACCTCATAGTTAATGAAGAGTTTACTGCCTCTGAAGAAAGTAATTAAAAGGTGACTTATTCATTGATTTTCTTACAAGATTCAATGAACTTTTAAATATAGCATTATTGTATTTTGAAATTAATGGAAATATGAAAACCATGCTTAAATTCTTTAAAAATCAAAGTAATGCTGTCTTTTATTTAAACTCAATCAAGTGCACCTTTAGAAAAATGGAGTTTCATTTAATAGATATTATATACTATTGCACAAGTGACTTACAGAATAAATGGCAATGCAGTTGTAAAACATAAAAAGCATTTAAATCTGATTAATTTATAATTAATTGCTTCACATTCAATATGGTTTTATTTAGGTTATATTATTTAGAAGACCTACATTTTTAATTACAAAGCATATATTTAGAAAATCAATGAATTTTCTTTTATTTAAGCCACATGTGTGTTAAGGATAAAAATATTTTTAAAAGATCAAAAATTATGAAGATAATTTCTTTTAAATAGTAGAGAAAGTCACTGCATGTTTTCATTTGAGATATGTTCTATCTGTTTTTCCAATAATACAGAAATCGAGAGCTACGTACTTCAATAACATGGCATATGTGGGAAGCTATCATTTACCAACTTTCATATTTCTATTTACTCGCATACATGTTTTTCTTTATTCATATATTTAAAATAATGTACTACATATTTATCTTTTCTCAAATTGAAATAATACTTGAAAAAATTAATAAAAGCCTTTGTTGTCTCCTCAAGAAAATTATAGTTTATTAAATAAAACCAGTGAATAGATGATGAATCACACAACAACATGCAAATCTAATGAATAATATAGTATTTATGTGTTACTGAAGTTGTAAATAATATGGAACAATAGATCCACTTTGGGAGATTGAGAAAGAGTGCAGAGGAATTGGCATTACCCTGTCAATAAAAACTTAAGGCCCTGTTTGAGAATGAAAAATGAACTGGAAGTTATGTCCCTCTTTTAGAAGCGACAACACTAAATTAAGGAAAGCTATCATGAAGTACTCTTTTGAAACTTATATCATCTTTATTTATTAAGGAAAATTATTTAACTTCCTTCTGTGATCTAAAAAAGACATTTATTACATTATAGGAAATACAGTTTCAATAATCAATTTATTTAAGAAAGTTTCTCTAGGCGCGCCTGGGTGGCTCAGTGGATTAAGCCGCTGCCTTCGGCTCAGGTCATGATCTCAGGGTCCTGGGATTGAGCCCCACATCGGGCTCTCTGCTCCACGGGGAGCCGGCTTCCTCCTCTCTCTCTGCCCGCCTCTCTGCCTACTTGTGATCTCTCTCTCTGTCAAATAAATAAATAAAAATCTTAAAAAAAAAAAAAAGAAAGAAAGTTTCTCTATGAGATTATATTTTATTAAACTCTTTTCTCTATCATAAAGGACACATTTTGGTTTTTCTATGCCTGAGTTTACTTTCCCTTCAATAGAAATGAATAAGAACTCTTGTTGTTGACTACTTTTATTACAGTGATTGACTTGTCTAGATTGTAAACATTTATATTTTTATGAATGTCAGAGCTTGTAAAATAAATTTTAATAGTTGTGGAATGTCATAAACCATGAAAAATGCAGTAAATAGTGACAGTTTATAAATGTAAACATTGTTACTCACTTCAAGTATAAATGAACTTGAAATATTTTTTTTAGATGTTAGCACCTTACATTGAATTATTTTCTTACAGACATTATTAAAATCCCAAAGTGATTTATGGCATTTAAAATAGCTGCCCTTTCCTAAATTCCTTCTACACTGTTAAAAATAAATGGTCTTTGGGAAGTGTCAAAAACCAATTATGGATTTATATTTAAGTGCCTACTTGTTTTGCAATAGCCTCTTCCAAAAAAAAATTCATAGCATAGACTAAGGGAGAAATAGATATAATATTAAAAACAGCCCAGTCTCATCAGGTCCCTGGGTGGCTCAGTTGATTGAGCATCTGCCTTCAGCTGAGGTCATGATCTCAGAGTCCTGGGATTGAACCCCACATCCAGCTCTCTACTTAGCAGGGAGCATCCCTCCCTCTCTGCTTGTTTCTCTGCCTACTTGTAATCTCTTTCTATCTGTCAAGTAAATAAATAAAATCTTTAAAAAAAAGAAAAAAAGAAAAACCTATTCTTAAGAGCTTTAAGAAGAATATGTTTGGCATGCAATTGTTGTAAGGAAATTAAGGAAATACATAATTCTTCCTTATTTTTTTTTCTGAATTCATGGTAATATTCTTCTGTTTACTACTTAGATACATCTTCAGTGAAGGGAACTGAAGCTTCTCCCTGTAAGCTTGCAAATGGAGACATTAATTAAAGACTATGAAAAGAACCCATGTCACTAGTTGAGCCCCTCAATTCCTTTTCTTTCCAGAGCCTGAGTTACTCAACTGCCTTAGTAGGTATCTGTTGTCTTTAGATAATGACCAAAAGATTTTAGCTTTAGCCTCATCTTTTTTACAACTAATACTAATTCATTTTTGGATAACTTGACCACGACTAGGTAAAATGATATCGGTAACTCCTCTACTAGTTTCTCTAGCTCCAGTCACCCATGATAAATTTATTCTTGTAATTGGGAGTTGGATTTGCATTTACTCATTTACATTACTAAAATGGATAATACTACATAAGTCACAAGATTGTGCCTTATACATATTTTTTACTGCATACTTTGGCAACTTTCTTATTTTGCACTACTCACTGGTTAGACTGCTTTAATATCATCTTGATTTATACCAAGAACCATCATCTTACACCTAAGGGTAGCACTCCTGTCTAGGTTCCCAATGTCTTGAAGACGAGAACTGTATACCTTCTTCAACAAAAACTGTAGTACTTTTCTAGAAACTAGTGACTTCTGGACTCTTTAGTTCATACCATCTACTTGGCTTGGGATCACATTCATGCACTGTGTCCCAGAATCCCTATTGTAATGTGCTGTTGAGATATCTTGTTGGTTTATGTTTAATTTCCCATAACAGATGATGTCTCTGAAAATTGACTAGAGTTCATGGCAACCATTAGACAAAGTGCTTTTCTACCGCATTAAATGTAAAAAATGAATAAAATACAGATTATTTAATATGGAACAAAATAAAAAATGAATCTTGGAGCAATTTTTTTGTAAAAAAAAATTTACTCTCAAAAGTTCTTGAATCTAATCTATACTTTCTGTGGTTAGGATTTGTGTGAAGTTCTCATATCCTAAAAACTAACCTGTCCCTACTATAAATAACTGGCTAACCTGTCAAATCAGAAGGAATAATGATAGGATTTGGGCTAAAAACACAACACAACATATGAAAAATAAACATGTAATTTTTATTTAAAAATAATATTTCAGAAGTTGTTCTATGTCCTAAACCTAACAAAGACTTCATTCATGTATTCCAATTATTATGTTAAATGCACATAAAATTTTAAAAGTAGAATCATTAAAAACAAACAAACAACCCTGTCTTTGAGAGATGCAATTAGTAAATACTAAAATAATATAATTCACTAAGCCAGTGGCTCATAAAACCAAGAATTATAATGATGGGATAAATTATTTTCAAGAGCCAAGTAAATTTTTATATGTTACATATAAGACACTGGCTATTTGGAAACAGATGGAAAATTTATGTGTGTTGAAGTAGAATTGATTGTTCTTTTATAAATCTTATAGCTGGATAGTTTCCCAATCTCTCTTATTTTTCTGATAATGTGTGTCTTGAGTTTTCCTATCATAGCTATCATATTTTCCTGGGAAAATTATATTCCTTTTATGTCCTTTCTAATCTTTATGCCATTAATTTATTCTCCTTGTTTATTATGCTAACAGTAATATCAGTACTATGGTATAAAAATAAGCTGTTGTGAGGATCTTTGCATTATTCCTTATTTTAAAAGAATTTTCCCAAGATTTCTCAGTTTTTCAAGATTGATGTTATACTATAAGAGTTTTGTAGGTAATCTTTTTTTTTTTTCTTTTTAAGATTTATTTCTTTGTTTTAGAGAGAGACAGAGAAACAGAGAGCATAGGGATGAAGGGCAAAGGGAAAAGGAGAGAGAGACTCTCAAGCAGATTCCATGCTGAGTACAGGGCCCACCATGAGACTGGGTCTCAAGACCCTGAAATCAGGACCTGAGCCAAAACTGAGAATTGGGCACTTAACCAACTGTGCCACCCAGGTACCCCTGTATTAATCTTCAACGTACTACAGAAATTCTTTGTTTTTTGTTTTTATAATTTTTTTATTATAAAGACATCAGATATTGATGATACTTATTCTGAATCTGTCATGTGTGCTCTTTATTATTCTTATTCCATTAATATACTGATTAGTATTTATAGATTTGATTAGTGCATCTATCCTTTCACATTCCTAGGATAAAATCAATGTTTCATGTTGAATTAAATATGACCAATACTGATAGAACTTAACATGAATAGCTTGTTAAAGATTTTGGAACTTTTCCTAAGGAAGAAATTGTAATATTTCCATCTGATGATATTTCTGTCTCTTTCAGAATGAAGGTAATCTGCCTCCATTGAATGACATGGAGAGTATTTCCTCTTTACATTATCTTAAAAACTTTGGATACCATTGGAAAGGTATGTTCCAGAAAAATCTTATAATTTCTGACTTTAACAATCACCTGGGCCTTTTGTTTTATTTGTTAGTTTCATAATGAATCGTTCAATATTCCAATTCATTTAGAATTTATAGGAAGATTCAGACATTTTGTGATTCAGAAATCTTGGTATTTCATCAAAATCCCCAATAAATTACAATAATAGTTATTTTCATAAGTGGCTGTTTCTGTGGTATTATTGTTATTATCTTTATGCATGTCCGTTCCTCTTTTTTTCTTGCTCAACTTAGACAGATTTTTCTTTTACTTTAATTTTTTAAGAACAAACGTTGCATTTATGTTTCTTCTTTATTATGTTTGTTTTTCTGTATATTATGTTTGTTTTCTATGTTTTTGCTTTCTAATTTTATCTGTATGATCTCTTTTGTTCTTTGATTTTCTGAGGTAAATTATTTCCAGATACTGCAAATACATCACTCAATATACTAATTCTTTATACTAATTCTTTCTAAAATACAATTTTAGAATAAAGTAAAAATACATTTTATTTCTAGAAAGTCTATTTTTAGCTCAAATTTGTCTTTTTGTACCTAAAAATCCTTGTCAGTTGGTGAATTTTGTGATTGTATTATGTACTTTATTTACACTTGTTTAATTAAATTAATTATGATTTTATTAACATTATTACTTTCTTGGATTTTTTTACTTCATCAATCAGCCTTTATTAGCATATATGTATATAAATATATGTATATTTATTCCCTTTAAATATAAATATTTCATATTAGGAATGTACTCCAGCCTGTCAAGATTATTTTGGATTATGGGTCTCTCTTATTTATTTATGTATGTATGTATGCTTGTATTTATTTATTTTAGAGAGAGAGAGAGAACCGGGGGAGAGGAAGAAGGAGAAGGAGAGAATATTATGCAGACTCCATGCCGAAATCATGACCTAACCCAAAACCAAGATTTAGATGTTTAACTGACTGAGCCATCCAGGCAATCTGGGATTATGGGTCTCTTATCCAGAGTAATAAAATTTTTGATATCTGGGTTCTGACTAAAATGTCCCTTAAAATGGGGTGCCTGAGTGGCTCACTGGGTTAAGTCTCTGCCTCTGGCTCAGGTCATGATCTCAGGGTCCTCGGATCGAGCCCCACATCGGGCTCTCTGCTCACTGGGGAGCCTGCTTCCTCCCACCCCCACTCTGCCTGCCTCTGCCTACTTGTGATCTCTGTCTATCAAAAAAATAAATAAATAATCTTTTTTAAAAAAGTCCTTTAAATTATTGGTAACAATTTAAGAAGCTTAAAAGTGAAGGAAATGCTTTTACAAATGCTAAAGACATCAATTCTTTTATTTTTTATGTACGGTCATTCAATAACATTACATATAACTCATATTTGTCTTCAGAAGTTACCTCAAAAACATTCAAAGTTGATTCCAGAATACTATTGTTTTAAGAAAATCAGCATGAGTGGTATATGCATGTGTACATGGGGTAGGGAGAGAGTTAATATATTTCCAGAGTTGTTATTGAAATCTGTAGGAACTATTAATCATCTACTTTGATTTTTTTACAGTTGCATATTTGAAAGTCATAATTCATGCTTTTTTAAAGATTTTATTTATTTATTTGATAGATCATAAGTAGGCAGAGAGGCAGGCATGGGTGTGGGGTAAGCCAAGGTGTGGCTCAATCCCAGGACCCTGAGATCATGACCTGAGCTGGAGGCAGAGACTTTACCCACTGAGCCACCCAGGTGCCCCAATAATTCACAACTTTTATTTTTTTATTTTTTTTTAAGATTTTATTTATTTATTTATTTATTTGACAGAGAGAGATCACAAGTAGATAGAGAGGCAGGCAGAGAGAGAGAGAGAGAGAGAGGGAAGCAGGCTCCCTGCTGAGCAGAGAGCCCAATGCGGGACTCGATCCCAGGACCCTGAGATCATGACCTGAGCCGAAGGCAGCGGCTTAACCCACTGAGCCACCCAGGCACCCCTAATGACAACTTTTAATTTCATGTAGTTATTTTATAATGTTTTAAAAATTTGAAGAAAATTAAACAGTATAATCTTTACAAATATCACAATCATTTTATCATTTTATCTCTATTCAATTTTTTTATATCTGTCACTTTACATTTCTTCAAATATCTGCTGAATACTGCTTATGAAGGTAAGGTCATATCCCAAGAAGAAATACAGTGAGAGAATGAGAGAATGTATTGTCCACCTGGCTCTGTGAGTGTAAAGATGTGACTTCCAGCTACTTGTTCAAATAAGCATTTGTGATATTCCTGCAATTAGAATGACTGGATGAATTATCAAAAGGAAAAGGTTAAAGAAGAGGAAAAACACAAGATTTAAGTTGAGGAAAAAGAATTAACTTTACTATAAAGGCACAAGCAGTTGCTATCTGTTGAGTGTGTGTGTATCTCTGTGTGTATGTCTATGAATAATTTTAGGATAAATTATGGGAATTTGGAATATTTTAAATGCAAACGTAATGAAGGCAAATGTAATTTATTTCAGTGAAATAACTGATTATTGATATGATGCAATTATTTTCTTAGTAAACTATTAACATACATAATTTTTCAAAATAAATTAATAAACCCCAGTTGTGCATTTCTTGTTGTAACATAAATGTGGATAGTAATGAGAAATGGTAAAAATGTGTCTGTCACTACTAGTAGATTTGAACTTTCTTCCTGATTAATTTGATTCTTTATTGTTGTTAGCAAATTTCCCTAAGTTTGACTTTGTGTTTATGCATTTCAAAATATAACTTTGACTAATTTAAATGGAGCAGAAGAACAGTGCACTCACCTACATTAAACTGACATTAAATAGCAATAGTAAGAGTAAGCCCTAATAGTATTTGCCTCTAATCCACTGAATGGCTTGACCTTAATGGCCAAGAGCATTTCAATTAAGTTCCATTGTTCTTCATTACATTTCCTCAATATATGTCTCTGATGTGATTGTTTCTGCTCCCTCACAAGAGAAGGAAACTTTTTATAAGGGTTAGGGGTAAATATCGGTTTTTATATCATTTAATTCTAATGGGATATCTCTTTAGAGTTTTTAGAAATAGCAATTCAACGGTATTATTCCTTCTTTGAATTATTATTGTTTCCTAGTCTTGCATAGAATACTCAATTAATTTAATTGTTCATTTTACTTTTCATGGTAGCTATGCTTCTATAACTCAGGAATGTACAATGATTGCTTTCTGTGACAAAAACAGAGAAAAAGAAATGTCAGAGACCTAGATTAATAAGGTTATATTAAAATGGTCTCTCATATCTTATGAAGATCTTTGTGCTAAAGCTTTCTAAGATTCAATTAAAGAGAAATATATTTATTTCATATATATCAGAGGTTTTGAGCCTTAGGTAGAAATAAATCCTCAGGGCAAATGTTATTGGTGAGCAGATATAATATATGTTACATTGTACAACAGATAGGCTAGATGGTGAAAATTTAAGACATACACATATTCTGGAGCACGTGGGTGGCTCAGTCATTTGAATGCCCTGCTCTCAATTTTAGCTCAGGCCATGATCTCAGGATGGTGGAATTGAGTCCCACATTATCGGGCTCCACACTCAGTGGGGAATCTGCTTGAGATTCTGTCTCCCTCTGCCCCTGCCCCATTCTCTCTTTTCTCCATCTCTCAAATAAACAAATAAACAAATATTTTAAAAAACACATATTCCTGCCTGATAGCGATAAATGTCAGCAACAAGAATAGAGATGAACAGCTGGTGTAAATGACGTCAATGTGCACACACATATGCGCACACACACACACACACACACAAATCCAAACCTTCAGAAGTAATGCACACCTTGGTAAATAATGCTTTTAGATGCTACGGCACAATGTTAAATACCAGGAGATAGGTAGGGAACTATATTAGTCCCTTCTGAGGAACCCAAAATAATGACAGTAATTAGGTAGGTTACTGACTGTTTCTAGGTCATAGGATCAAGCTCAAGTGACTCTATTAATGAGTACAAGCAGGGACTAGAATTTTCATTAAATATTATGTGATATATTTTTAACATGCCACATGTAGTAGAAACTAGAAAAGACGTAGAGAAATATAAAATGTTAATTTATATGTAGATATAAAGTAACATAACTTCATAGAATTACCATTTTACATGCTATATGTTTTTTTCTCAACTAGTTTTTTAAATTTTTATGCAAAAATTATTTTTAAGCCTCATTTATGTTGATACCAATAGTTCCAGTTGCAGAGGGATGTAATAAAATATAAAGAAATACAAGGGGATAACACAAAATCAAAATTTTAAACACCTCTGTGTTGAAGACAAATATAGTCAGTGAAAGTTTATAGGGAAGATTTAACTTACTTAAATTTTGTTTATTAGTGGTAGAAGTAGAATATTTTTATATTCTTTACATATACATATATAATGTATGTATATATATACACACACTCATATGTATATATGTATATATAATATATATAAAATATATGTGTACATATATACATATGTGTATATATATGTATATATAAAATACTTCAAAATGAATGTAAGGTTTCTCCAAAATTTTTGAAAATGTGACCTAGTGGTATATTTCCTAGTTACTTGAGGATAGAAATGGAGCAGGAATACCATTAAGTAGAATTTGAGAAGGATCTGATAGACCTGAGGGCCCTGAACTACACGTGCACACAGCTTTGCCTATATTGAGTATTGTTTTTTCCTTCCATCTTGGTCAGAGCCCAAATCTTTCACAATAAAAGATTTTCACAATGAAAAGTACCCGAACTGAGAAGGTTCAACATCAATGGGTATTGAATAAATGTTAGTAATGTGCATATTCTAGTAATTTTTACACCAAAACAGGTCTTTCATGATTTTTCAGTGCAGCTGAATGTGTATTTGTATAAGGCTTCCAAATACAAAAGTATGTATTTAGTGATTATGTGTATGGGATTGTGTAAACAAACATACTTCTGCATTTGGTTTTGTGCATGCTTGATTTATATCTCCTTCTGAATTAATGGCTGTTACTTTTTTTAACCCAATTATCTCTAATAAATAGAGGTCCAGAATAGAATGTCACTATGTTTTACTGTCCTTGTGAAGAAAATAGAGTATGAGGTGGCTTTCAGATTACAATGTACTATAATTTTGTTTACATTTTGGACAGTCTATAAGGACAATTCAGTGTGTGGTGGAAAAGCACTTAACTTGAATCAGATCAAGATTTAAATCCTTCCTGCATTATCTGTGTCATTTTGGAAACTTAATTTCCCTGGTCTTTATGTTTTGAAACTATAAAAGGAACATACTAAACTAAATAACCTTGAAGCTTCCTTATGGTATGAATATTTTATCATCAATTCTTATCAATAAAGATGATTGAAAAGAAAATGATAAAGTTAGTAGGAGATATAAAGATTTGGTTAGCATATGATATTGAGGCAGCATTCTTCATTTTTCCCATTATTCCTACCTACATAGTTATCAAATTAAAATCCGTATAATTTATACACAATTTTTGGTTAAAATTAAATAAAGTATGAACTTCTAAACTCCAGTCTTCAAAGTTAGCAGTACATATGCTTTAATTTTTAAATGCATTGCTGAGGGAGACTCAAATGTTCCTTTCGAAGTTTGAGATACAATATTTATGTGAATTTTCTGTCAATCAATTTGCAGCTATGTAATCAGAGTTAGGTTAGTCAGATAAAAATTCCACCATAGATTACTGCTCTCATTACTAAAACCCAGCCTAACTGGTTGAAGCAATATGACCCTGAGTGTGAAAATCTTAAAGAAAAAGTTATCAGTCCAAGGACTACCTAGTTTAACTTTAGTATAAATTAGCAAATATTTATTTTTCTGCCTCCATTATATTATATGTGCATGTGTCCACAATTTCTGGATGCTTAGTACTTTAAATGCTTCTGAAGAAAAATACATTTAGTTGAAAAGCAGCACAGAATTTACCATCTGTTTGCAGAGCAGCAATGTCAAGGCAAAGTGCTAATCTGCGGTACATGTCCAAAACCCTAACAAAAATATTCAAAGTGCATATGCTTGCAAATGTGGTTTTAAAATCAGAAGTCAATTAGGGTGTTCAATGTTTCCAAACCCGATCTGAGTTTGCAGTACTTACAAATAAAGAAGTTGTAGACTCAAAGAATTAAAAATAATTACTTCAAGGTAGAATCCAGTACTTGTTCTTAATAATAATAAGCACATTCATTAACACCTACAATTTTTAAGGGTCAGATCTCCCTTTAAAGCATTAACCATGGGTTAGTTTTTTTGCTAGTTATAACACTTTTTTTCCCCATTTTATTTATTTTTTTCAGCATAACAGTATTCATTGTTTTTGCACAACACCCAGTGCTCCATGCAAAACGTGCCCTCCTTATTACCCACCACCTGTTCCCCCAACCTCCCACCCCTGACCCTTCAAAACCCTCAGGTTGTTTTTCAGAGTCCATAGTCTCTTATGGTTCGCCTCCCCTCCCCAATGTCCATAGCCCCCTCCCCCTCTCCCAATCCCACCTCCCCATCTCGAGTTGTTGAAAGGATTAAACTTACATAATGAACTAGGAGTTTCTCAGCACATATTATAAATTCAATGAAAAGATCACTATTATTGCATATTATTGATATTATTACTTATCTGGTCTAGGATATAGATCCTGGCACTTAATAAAAATAATAAACTAAGTGTCAAAACTCAGTGAAATTGAAATCTCTGTCAGGAATTCAGCTAAGTACTTAACTTTTATTAACTCATTTAAATCTAGAAACCACTTTATGGATATGCATTATTAGTATACCCATTTCATAGATGAGGGAATTGAGGTTGAGAGATTTTTAAGTAAATGGTTCAAGAGACTTCAGCTAGTGAGCACTAAACCTGGGGTTGAATCCTGAGTCTTGCAGACCCCAGGGTTTCTTCTCAGAAGTATTAAATATACAGCCATGGAAGTAGAAGATCACTTTAGAAATTCAGTAACTAAAAAGATCAGTGTTAAACAATTTTCAGTTCTTTCCTTCTTGGGGGCTTAAGTATGTCTAGGTTTTAATATTTTGCTGGTGCTGTCTTCACTCTATGATATGTAAGAGATCCTATCTTCCTTTCTACTTCCCATTTTCCCAGGTGTTAGGTTTAGAACAGTACAGTTCATCTCCTGTAAGTACATCTAAAGAACCCCAAACTAGTTCTAGATCTAAGTGAGCCCAGGATTCAACCTCCACTTACTTGGGATTGCCTGCCTTTCGTCTGTGACCCTTAGCATGTGCATCACTGCCAATTACTGATAGCTCTCAGCTCATAGGTTTTCTGAAGAAAACAGAAAACTTATAGTTATCCAATGTTTACAGGACCAATTGACTTCCAAGTGTGAGAGAATGAAACAGTCATCACAGAGAGGTTTTATTGTAAGTATTTTCATATATGAATACACGTGTATACATGTATAAACATACATATATACATATATATATTTTAAAATTTTGACCATATTTTAGTATAGTGAATAAAACGAAAACAATAAAAATTGAAAATTCTATTCAAACATGTGAATATCCTGTTATACATGCCTTACTTCAAAGCAGTAAAAAAAAACCTGTTAGATTGTTGAAAATCAAAGTCAATCATATTATTATGTATTCTATTTCCCTGGAATTAAAAAAAATCATTTTAGCATATAAACATTTGAAAGAAATAAATTAATGTCATTTTCTTTGACATTATGCTTATGTTTTCAATTTATACATGAAAGTTTGAAAACAGAGAAATAAATTATGTGGCTGCCTCACATTAGTGTGAAAACTCCTCTGACACTGTAAAAATAACAACAGCATTAAGTTACTTAAATAATTTGTGGTGTTTGAAGAAAGCTCATTAGCACTTTGTAAATTTTCACATAGCCCATGTTATAACTTCATTTTCATAAGAGCTATCATAGCACAAAAAACAAATCCCATGTGCAGTTAATAACTGGAAGATTCACTGAATGGTCTTGAATAGAAGACACTACATAATAGGGAATAAATTCTTAACTTGGTATGTAGGGCTGAAACTTTTATATTAAGAGTTATACCAGCAGAAGTTATTCTTCCCTTTTCTTTTTCTAATCTGTCTATCCACTTGTGAAGATGCATTCTACACTTGAATTTCTGTAACTTAGTAGATAATGCTATTGGAAGTGAAGTCAGATTATTTATGATTTGGTATCACTTTCCTCTAAAATTCAATGCATTATTTCTCTGCAAATGGATTTTTGCTAGTTTATTCTTTGACATAACTACTACAGAAGAATATTTCAAGACTCAATATGTGTCATCAATAGTATGATTCAAAATTCAACAGATAAATAAGCTTATTCGGAAGAGAAAGAATTTCTTTTACTTATGTAACTACACTTTTACTCATGTAAACACAGGCTGAGCAGAACTTCTGCTGTGGAAGTTAGGACCCACAGCTAATAGCATGAGATGATGTGCCTCCACTTCTAAAGAAGACCCTTAAGAATTTGCAAGAAGGGGCACCTGGGTGGCTCAGTCCTTAAGCGTCTGCCTTGGGCTCAGGTCATGCTCCTAGGGTCCAGGGATCAAGCCCCTCATCTGGCTACCTGCTCAGCAGGAAGCCTGCTTCTCCCTCTACCACTCTCCCTGCTTGTGTTCCCTCTCTTGCTGTCTCTCTCTCTGTCAAATAAATAAATAAAAGTCTTAAAAAAAATAGCAAGGAATGGTGAGTGCTGTGAAGTGTGTAAACCTGGCGATTCACAGATCTGTACCCCTGGGGATAAAAATACATTATATGTTTATAAAAAAAAAAATTGGAAGGGGAGGCGAACCATAAGAGACTATGGACTCTGAAAAACAACCTGAGGGTTTTGAAGGGTCGGGGGTGGGAGGTTGGGGGAACAGGTGGTGGGTAATAGGGAGGGCACGTATTGCATGGAGCACAGGGTGTTGTGCAAAAACAATGAATACTGTTATGCTGAAAAAATAAATAAATTAATTAAACAAACAAACAAAAAATAACAAGGAGACAACATAATTTATCTCTATGACAACCACCACTTCACAGATCTGGCTCTCCAGTGCTCATGGACACACTTCATAGAAGATGGCTGGGAGGTAGAGTGGGAGTCAGAGCCGAGAGCCACTAGCATTGGCATCATAGCACTTTTAGGGGGACCCACTTGGAAAGCTACTCCCATGCAGACAAGCCAGGGGACCTCAAAAATGTAATTCACAGAGAATAGAGATGTTGAGATCTTGCTCCCTCCCATCACCTCGCCTATCTGCAGAAACTTCAGGACTACCCTCCCACCACATTCACTGCTAAAAATAGTTTGGTGAGAGAAAACTTGGAAAGACATGGCATGTGTCTATGGGGTTTGAATGTATATGTGAAAAGAGACACTAATGATTTCTAATCCATTTCAGGGGGATTTTAGATCAAAAAGTGGTTGGAACACAATAAAGTCTCCAGATTATATAGAAGAGTATCAATTTGACCTCCAATCGAAGATTCTTGAATAGAACTTAAAAAGTGATATATCACAATGAGTGAATCACAATTACTTATATACATATATATACATACATATACATGTATATATACATATGTAATATGATACACATATATAATTGAATATGCAATACTACTGCATACATATATACACATACATGTATATAATTATATAATATTAGACACACTCATATATATATATATAATCAAAAAGGAAAATCATGTAGTGGAATAAGATATTCGTAACATGTAAACTATTAGGAGGCTTGTACTCAGAATATGTAAAAAACTGCCCCAAATCAATAGCGAAAAGACAGATGATTCAATAGAAGTAAATGAACAAATTTTTAAGAGAATTGTATCAGCAAGAACTGTGCCAACTTTGACTGAAAGAAACAGTGAAAACTGTTTCTTTGGAAACAGTTCTTTGGAAAAGAGGTCTTTGGAAAAGAGGTCTTTGGAAAGCTAAACTTCACAGAGAAAAAGTAGGTTGAGAAAATGACTTGGTTGCAAATATAGGCTACGTTACAAGATTAGGAAGGATGACTCAGGGTGAAATCAGGAATTCTGAAATCCAGAGAGCAAAGCCAAGAATCATGGAGAATTAGTCCATGATATGTATATGACTGAGTCTTGAAAGAGGACATTACAACATTTGCCTGGCAGGATTTCAGAAATATGAAGACACTGTAATTCCTGTGTGCTCTCACCACTCACACCCCTTTACAAGGAAATGTTTGTAATGGTATCCTAGGACTGTTTCATTAGAATGTATTGTATGTATTGTAGAGGAGACAGAGAGTTTGTCTCTTTAATTCACAGGTCTTAAGATTGAGAAGAATTTTACTAGAAGGGCTATATCTAAAACCCAATGTGGATGATAAGATTCTAGAATTTTTATGGGATGAGACTTCTCAAGGCTTGAGAAAGGGTGAATATGGTTGGCATATGGAACATATTTTGCACATAAATCTTTGGCGGTCAAAAGTCAGTGCTGTAGCTGGCTTCTGAGGTGGCTCCCATTGGCTGCCCCTTCCTGGTACGTAGCAAAGAAATTGAATCAGTAATGAAAAGTCTCCCGACAGGTATGCCTAGGGGGCTCAGTCAATTTAGTGTCTGCCTTTGGCTCTGGTCAGGATTCCAGGGTCCTGGGATGGAATCCCACATCGGGCTCCTTGCTCTCCCAATGAATAGGGTTGACTTATATGGTCAATAGGATATTGCAAGATTTACGAAATATGACTGCTCATAGTATCATGAAAATCCTGAATTGTTTCTATCCCAGAAAAGAATGAGGGCACATAAAGAGGGCTTTTGAAGAGGATTTCTTATATAGGTGCTATGAAACCTTATCCTTCCCCACTGGCAAGATTCATCTTGACACAAAAGAGAGGTTTCTTATAGAGATCACTTGAAGAGCTCAATGAAATACAATGAAGTTTAGAGGACAAAGTGAATTGGTATCTAATTCATGAATAATAATCAAAATGGTAAGTAAGAGATGAACAAAAATCCAGGAATACCTGGATTTTCAGTCAGAACAAAAATTCATGAGTTTTCCCATGGACAAGATGTAGGCTGTAACACACATACAAAATTGACTGTGTTGTTTTAAGACCTCTCCAACAGAACCTCCTTAAGTGTGAACAAATCATAACCAAAAAAAAAAAGAAGAAGAAGAAGAAGATAATAAGCCCAGATTTCTAAGGTCTGCTGAAATAACGAGTGGGCAGCCAGAATAGAGATGTGTTCTTCTTCCTCAATGAAATTATAAGTTAAATATTGCCAGTGATGTAGAATAGCAAGGGAAGCAAGAAATTTTAAATAAAAACTCCAAGCTTAGTGAGTACTGATGCTAAAACTCTACCACCAGTTCATGGTGGTATCAACAAGGTAAGACATTTATTGACTCAGTTTGCTGTTCTTCTTCCTACATGCCAATCCAGGAATGGTCAGAATATTCAATTAACAGAAACAGCAACACCGTGCAAGAAAATGAGAGGAGGGGGTTCCTGGGTGATTCAGTCAGTTAAGCCTCTGCCTTTGGCTCAGGTCATGATCTCAGGATCCTGGAATCCAGCCCATATCAGGCTCTCAGCTCAGCAGAAAACCTGCATTGTGCAGAGAGCCTGCATCTTCCTCTCACTCCTACTTGTGCTCTCTTCTCTCTCTGTCAAATTAAAAAAAAAAAGAGAGAGAGAGAGAGAGAGAGAGAGAAGAAGCCAATCACATAATCTCCCCTAGCAGTAGCTTTTTTCCCTACAACATGCCTGTTTTGGGTAGGGGTAAGAGGGTCCATTTTAAATAAAATTTGGAATTCTTAATATTTTAATACTGTAATTGTTTTCCAAAGTAGCAATAGTGTTTTGTTGTTGTTATTCTTACATTTTGGCTTAAGAACAGGAAAATTTATAAGGAGCACCTAAGATTTCATTTATCAGCTGGGAAAATCGGATATGCACTGAGTAAATTTCTAAAAAGGCAAAAATAAAATTATTTTATGATAATGTTCTTACAACTGTGGTTTTTCAAAATGCCGGTTCAAACAGCAGCTTCTTTCTCTACGTGAGCTAAAACGCTGTGCTGTGGTACTCATTGGAAATCAGATACTTCAAACATCCCAATTTCCTTCATATATGTCCATTTCTTCCCCTAACACTCATCTTCATCACTTGAAGGAATATCTGTTTCTTCAGCCAAAAGATAAAATTATAAAATAAGCACGGTAAAATTCAATTTTATCTCTTATGATGCCAAGTTAGGTAATAAGCTTTTAGGATGGGGTGGGGGTGGTTTTACCCATTGGGTTCTATAGCTTATGCACTCTGGATATGCTCTGGCTGTAACAATGTGATAGAAGCCAAATCTATGTAATATGGAATGAATGTAAAATACAATTACCCATTTTGGGGGTGTTCATTTTAAAACTGTGATAGGAAGGAACAATTGTCTAGTTCTCACTTTCTTTCAAACAGGGTTTTAAGGGCTTTATGTATATTGACACATTTAATCTTCATAGACACAATAATCTTCATTGTCTTTATATGGTAGGTACTATTAACTATTCTGTGATAGGAAATTGAAGAACATAGAGTTAAGTAAATTGAAGTTTCACAAGTCGTAAGTGACAGAGGTTAACTGTAAACCCAGGTATTATGGCTTTATAATCTGTGTCATTATCCACTACACTGTACCACCTCTAATTCTAAAACTGTACTTTGCAAGTCTAATTTGAGCCAAGCAATATCTTAAAGAGAAAACAGCAGATAAAATTTTAACAAACTCAGGTAATTGTAATAATCATAATAATGAAAGAATATGTTATTGTTTTTATTTCTCAAGTTAAGATTTTTAAACATGTTTGAATATCCAATTACTTGTAAATGATGCATCATTAGATGTTAAAAAAAAGTCACAGTTGAGGGTTCCTGGGTGGTGCCATCGGCTGAGTGTCCAACTCCCAGTTTCAGTTCAGGTTGTGATCTCAGATTCATGGGATAGAGTCCCACATGGAACTCTTTGTTCAGCACGGACTCTGCTTGAGAGTCTCTCTCCCTCTCCCTCTGTCCCTCCTGCTCATACTCTCCGTATATCTAAAATAAATGAATCTTTAAAAAATGCTTATCTAATTATTATTATTATATAAATACTAATCTAATTATTGGTTATGAAGTACTGTGCTTTAAGATCATTCAATTAATTTTATTTTTTTAAAGATTTTATTTATTTATTTATTTGACAGCGATCAGAGGTAGGCAGAGAGGCAATCAGAGAGAGGAAGGGAAGCAGGCTCCCTGCTGAGCAGAGAGCCCAATGTGGGACTCGATCTCAGAACCCTGGCATCATGACGTGAGCCGAAGGCAGAGGCTTTAACCCTCTGAGCCAGGCAGGTGCCCAGAGATCATTCAATTAATTTTAAATAATTTTCCTGGAAATTAAAATCAGCAAAGACTTAATATTTTAGAAGAATTCAAAATTGTCTCTCTCTCTTTACAGTATCTATTTTGTTCATTTGTCTTCCTTTATACATACATAGTACACATAGCATCAATGAAATGTATGTGTTTCTTATGAGTGCCTGCAGACTTAGAAACATCACTTTCAATTTACATTATGAAGTTTTTTTTTGATCCACGAGAAGAAAATATCTCATTGAATTTCAAAAAGTAATATTAACAGGTAAAATAGTTCTTTGTTGTCATGAGAATGTAAAGATTTAAAAATTTTAGAAAGATAATGGAACTTCTATAATTGATTTAATAATATGTTTTAAATTTTCTTCATCATGTATTGCATATAACACAGAAGATAAAAACGAAAGGATGGGTCAAGTCACTGTACTATGGGGTTACCAGAATTGATGTTCTGATATTTCTTTTCCCAAATGTGTATTAAAATATTTACATTTGCAATCCTGTCAGTAGTACCTAAAAGTTCTTTTCTTTCCACATTCACACCAGCATTTATTTCTTCTCTTTTTGATGATGTCCATTCTAATAGATGTGAAGCAGTATCTTATTATAATTTTAATTTTCAGTTCCCTAGTGACTAGAGATGTTAAACATCTTTTCATGTACCTGTTGACCTTTGTATATTTTCTTTGGAAAAATGTCTATTCAGGTCCTTTGCCCATTTTTTAAAAATTGGATTATTTGGGGGGTTTTGCTATTATATAATTTTTTTTAAGATTTCATTTATTTATTTGAGAGAGAGAGAGAGAACAGAGGAAGAGTGAGAGGCAGAAGCAGACTCCCCACTGAACAGAATGCGATGTGGGGTGGGATCCAAGGACCCTGAGATCATGACCTGAGCCAAAGGCAGACACTTAACTGACTGAGCCACCCAGGTGCCCCTGCACATTCTTTACATATTTTTTATATTAAATCTTTACCAAATATATGGTTTGCAAATATTTTTTTCTTATTCCATTGTATCTTTTCACTTTGTTAATGATTTCTTTTGCTGTGTAAAAATTTTTAACTTGGTAGAGCCACTGTGAGAAACAATGTGGAGAATCCTCAAAAAATTAGAAATAGAATTGTCATAACATCCAACAATACCACTTCTGGGGATATATCCAAAGAAAATAAAAATATCAACTTGAAAAGATAGTTGTATCTCCATGTCCATAGCAGCATCACTTATTAATGTCAAGACATGGGAATAACCCAAGTGGCCATCAATGGATGATGGGTAAAGAACTTGTGAGATAAACACACACACACACACACACACACACACACACACACACACACACACAGGAATATTACATAAAAAATGAGGAAATACTACTATTTGTGAATAGATGGATGGAACTTGAAAGCATTGTGCTATGTGAAGTAAGTCAGAAACAGAAAGACAAATACTGTCTGATCTCATTTATATGTGGGATCTAAAAACAAATAAACAAAACAACCCATAGGAAAAGACCAGACATGGGCTAACCAGAGACAGAATGTTCAGGGAGGGAAAATTGGAGGAAGATAGATGAATGTACAAATTTCCAGTTATAAGATAAATAAGTGCTAGAGATATAATGCACAACATGATAACTATAGTTAACACTAACCTTATGATACATAGGAAAACGTTTAAGAGAGTAAATCCTATTTTTTTCTTTTTTTCCTCTAGTATTCTTTCTTTTATTTTTATTTTATCAATATGAGATAATGGATGTTAGCTGAAATTACTGGAACAATCATTTCATAATATATAATGAATAATAAGATAATGAAACAATCATTTCCTAATATATGTTAATTATATTACATAATACATTAATCAAATTATTTATAATATATAAACATTATAGAAGTATCAAATTATGTAAATACATAAATATATATTATAATTATATGATATAATATAAAAGAATGATACCATATAGTATAATACAATCAGAGTTATATAGTATAGTGTATTAATATATCACATAATAATCAACAATATTGGTATATTATAATAAATATTAATCAAACCATCATTCTGTATACCTTAATCTTATGCAGTGGTATACGTCAATTATTTTTCAATAAAACTGGGAAAAATGATTTTTATACTACAAGTACATCAACTAGCGAAAGAGGTTTGCTTTAAAATTGTTTTCAAAAATTTTTATTATGAAATAAGACATACAAAATACATAAACAGAGCAAACATATTTGTACTTACAATCCAGTTTAATAAATTCAAATCAAATTCATTTTTAAATTAAAAACAATATTCACAGCAGACAATTTAGAGAAAGAAAATCCAGTATAAAAAGTTCATTAGCTTCATGAACTCTTAATCAAATTATACCCTCAGAACAAGTTCAGAAAAAGAGAGGCCCAAGGAAAAAGGCGAAATACATTAAATTATTCCACTTTTGCATCCCTAAATCTAAGTTGTGAGGCTACACCAAACCAAAGGATCTCATTGCTCGCTTTCATTGAGCCAGACAGAATGAATCTGCCATTGTTTTCTGGGATATTTGTTCACCCAAGGAAAAGAATTGCAAGGAATGCTGACTATACACACACACAGATTATCTTTAAAACTGGAGAATACTCTTATATTATTAGAATGTGCAAAGAAAAGGCGATCTGGGCCATCTGGGTGGCTCAGCCAGTTAAGCATCCACACTTGATTTCAGCTCAGATCATATTTTCAGGGTGGGGAGATCCAGCCTCTTGTCAGGCTCTACACTGGGCATGGAGCCTGCTTAAGATTCTCTTTCTCCCTCATCTACTGCCCCTCCCTGCCACCCTCTTTCTAAAATAAAGTAAACTGTGAAAGAAGCAATTGTGTGTATTCACATCACACAATTCCCAGTGTCTGTGCTGAAGCTTCTCTGCTTTGTGTGGTGAAAGGGAACAATTAGCTAGATTCAACATTAATCTCAGCCTTTCATCATAGGACCTCTCCCTTCATCAGGGTTCTGTGTTTTTTTTTGTTTTGTTTTGTTTTGGGGAAATACTTACAAGTTGCCTTTCAGAAAATGGCAAGTTTTAAAGTGTTGCACTGTTGCCCACATCATCACTCCTTATGGTGAACTGGAGAAGGGCCATCCTCCTATCTAAACCCTGCTGGAGATATAAGGCCTATCCCATTCCCAGTCACTAACTAGAAGCCCACTGTGTTAAAGACTTAGCACGGGTAAACACACAAAACTTTTAAGAAGATCCGGAGGTAAAGTTTGTAGCACATGAAAAGTACTTTGGTATTAATTGAAAGAGGTATGTGTTTTTCTTTTGGGGGACACCACAGATGAGTACCAGAAGCTTAAACAAGCACAGCAGGAATCTAATCAGAGAAGATAGATACTGAAGGGCATATTAGTTCTGATGGCATCATGAGAGAGTTTCATTGGTTTATGAGGTTTGTACAATATATTGGGAGCTTCTTGGACAAGTCTTTATTATTACAAAGCAAAGGGTAACTGAATTTTAAAAAGGAAAAGAAGGCCAATGTGAAAACTGGCAGGAGATTTCTAAAAATGAGTTGTAGGAATCAGGTGAAGAAAATCACAATATTAAAAAGTCTTAAAAATTAATATATACTCTCAGATTCCTGGTTTACTACAAAAATCAAACTTTTGGGGCATTGTACAATAATTAAACACACATAAAGTTAATAATGTAAATCTTCATTAAACATTACACATTATTGATATCATTTTTATGCATGCATAATTCACAAAGGTTTGGTAGATGAGAAAAGGGACAGTGAGCTATATAAGGATAGGCTCTAAGTATGCCACAGAGCACAGTCTTCTCCCTTGATGTTTCTGGGCCAGCCATAAATCTTCTTGTCCGATCCACCATTACAATATTGCATCTGTTTAAGAATGAAAATTTGGTAAATGATAGGCCAATTGTACTTCTTTGTGTTTACCCCCAATGAATTGAAATCATGCTCATACAAAATCCATTATGCTTATATTTATAACAGCATTTATAACCACCATTCAAAACAAATTGCCGAAACCTAGAATTAGCTAAGATGTCCATCAATAGAATATATCCATACTATGGAAGATTATTCAGCGATTTAAGAAGTGAATTCTTAAACCATAAAAGAATAGGAAGAAATCTTAAATACATCTTATTAATTGAAAGAAGCTAATGTGAAAAAGTTACATACTGTGTCTTTCAACTCTATGACATTCTAGAAAAGGCAAAACTGTAGACACAGTAAAAAATAAGTAAATAAATAATTTTTTTTTAAATCAGTGTTTGCCAGGGATTCAGGGTCAAGAGAGGGAGAGAGGGATGGCTGGATGAGGCATAGAATATTTAGAGCAGGAAACTATTCTGTAGGATACTGAAATGGTAGTCACATGACATTATATAATTTCAAAGCCTACAGAATGTACAAGATGAAGTGATCCCATCCCCAGTGTAAACTATGAACTATGTTGATAATATTGTATCAATGTTGACTCATCAATTGGAACAAAAATGACACACTAATGCAATATGGTAATAACCCAGAAGGAATGGGAGAGGGGAAAGTTTGAGGAGTTATATCTGAAGTCTCTACATCATGCTGTTTGTTCAATATTTTAGCAAACATAAAATTACTTTAAAATAATCTCTTTTAAAGTTTGTATGTCATAGTAACTGGTCTGGGTTTCTACAAAATGCTACTTGGAGGCAGCAGGACTAAAAAGTTAAAACCAAATTAAGAGTGGCAAATTCAAAGATTTCTGCATCCTGTATGGGCAGACAAAAACTTCTGGAATTGAAATCACTGTGTGGATAATGCCACTTTTAACCAACATAGACCAACAACTAAGAGTTGTGAGGTTCTCCCCCACCCAATCTACCCTCATGCAACCTTGCCCTCTTACTGGGCACACATGAACCCCAGGATTTCCTAGGACTCTACCTGCAGAGAACAGATTATATCAAGAATGACTGTGATGAACTTTATCATATGTTTGGAAAGTAAGGGGACGTAAAAATGAAAATTTGTTTTGTAATAACAAAAATAAGGGGCTTCTGAACTTGAGCACTGGAATTCTTATCTCATTTCAAGCTTTTATCAAAATGTATGAAATCAAACTCTTTCTATCCTCAACCACAGCAAGTTGTGCTTAGCAACCAATTAACCACATTTTTTTTTTCTCATTTTATTTATTTTTTCAGCGTAACAGTATTCATTCTTTTTGCACAACACCCAGTGCTCCATGCAAAACGTGCCCTCCCCATTACCCACCACCTGTTCCCCCAACCTCCCACCCCTGACCCTTCAAAACCCTCAGGTTGCCCCAACCTCCCACCCCTGACCCTTCAAAACCCTCAGGTTGTTTTTCAGAGTCCATAGTCTCTTATGGTTCGCTTCCCCTCCCCAATGTCCATAGCCCGCTCCCCCTCCCCCAATCCCACCTTCCCGCAGCAACCCCCAGTTTGTTTTGTGAGATTAAGAGTCATTTATGGTTTGTCTCCCTCCCAATCCCATCTTGTTTCATTTATTCTTCTCCTATCTCCTACCAAGCCTTTCTCAAGAAACAAGAAAGGTCTCAAGTACACAACCTAACCCTACACGTAAAGGAGCTGGAGAAAGAACAAGAAAGAAACCCTAAACCCAGCAGGAGAAGAGAAATCATAAAGATCAGAGCAGAAATCAATGAAATAGAAACCAAAAAAAAACAATAGAAAAAATCAATGAAACTAGGAGCTGGTTCTTTGAAAGAATCAATAAGATTGATAAACCCCTGGCCAGACTCATCAAAAAGAAAAGAGAAAGGACCCAAATCAATAAAATCATGAATGAAAGAGGAGAGATCACAACTAACACCAAAGAAATACAGACAATTATAAGAACATACTATGAGCAACTTTACGCCAACAAATTGGACAATCTGGAAGAAATGGATGCATTCCTAGAGACATATAAACTACCACAACTGAACCAGGAAGAAATAGAAAACCTGAACAGGCCCATAACCAGTAAGGAGATTGAAACAGTCATCAAAAATCTCCAAACAAACAAAAGCCCAGGGCCAGACGGCTTCCCAGGGGAATTCTACCAAACATTTAAAGAAGAACTCATTCCTATTCTCCTGAAACTGTTCCAAAAAATAGAAATGGAAGGAAAACTTCCAAACTCATTTTATGAGGCCAGCATCACCTTGATCCCAAAACCAGACAAGGATCCCACCAAAAAAGAGAACTACAGACCAATATCCTTGATGAACACAGACGCAAAAATTCTCGCCAAAATACTAGCCAATAGGATTCAACAGTACATTAAAACGATTATTCACCACGATCAAGTGGGATTTATTCCAGGGCTGCAGGGTTGGTTCAACATCCGCAAATCAATCAATGTGATAGAACACATTAATAAAAGAAAGAACAAGAACCATATGATACTCTCAATAGATGCTGAAAAAGCATTTGACAAAGTACAGCATCCCTTCCTGATCAAAACTCTTCAAAGTGTGGGGATAGAGGGCACATACCTCAATATTATCAAAGCCATCTATGAAAAACCCACCGCAAATATCATTCTCAATGGAGAAAAACTGAAAGCTTTTCCGTTAAGGTCAGGAACACGGCAGGGATGTCCATTATCACCACTGCTATTCAACATAGTACTAGAAGTCCTAGCCTCAGCAATCAGACAACAAAAAGAAATTAAAGGCATCCAAATTGGTAAAGAAGAAGTCAAACTATCACTCTTCGCAGATGATATGATACTATATGTGGAAAACCCAAAAGACTCCACTCCAAAACTGCTAGAACTTGTTCAGGAATTCAGTAAAGTGTCAGGATATAAAATCAATGCACAGAAATCAGTTGCATTTCTGTACACCAACAACAAGACTGAAGAAAGAGAAATTAAGGAGTCAATCCCATTTACAATTGTACCCAAAACTATAAGATACCTAGGAATAAACCTAACCAAAGAGACTAAGAATCTATACACAGAAAATTATAAAGTACTCATGAAAGAAATTGAGGAAGACACAAAAAAATGGAAAAATGTTCCATGCTCCTGGATTGGAAGAATAAATATTGTGAAAATGTCTATGCTACCTAAAGCAATCTACACATTTAATGCAAACCACATTTTGAATGTACACCAGCACTTCTATGAAATCGGAGGATGGAAGACAGGTGCAGCAGGAGAGTCAGTGGACTTCGACCAAGAAAATTCTCATTATGCCAAAGGTAGAAAACCACCCTTATATATGTGACAGTATGAATTAAAGCAACATGCATTCATCTTTTGTATTACCTGTGCGAATGTGTGTGTGTGTAAAATTTCTGGCTCCAACAAGCCTTTCAAGGCTTGTTTTTCAATTAAGTTCAATCCTGGTTTTCTTATGATTACATAATCATGTGGGACATGCTCATCATTCTATTTGTTTGCATAGTCCACTCCTTTTCACCTGCTAACTCTTTTTCATTCATTACTTTGCATTTTCAATGGTACCTCTTTTATGAATGCTATAATATTGTCCCTCATTCACCAAGCAGACCCAATTCCAACTTTGAGCTTCCTCAGCATTTTGTTGATACGTCTGTTGATGAGTAGTAACACATTATTGTATTCACCTGTTAAAACATCGCATTATCCATTAGAATATGAAAGCCGTGAGGAAGGGAGTTTCATCTTCTAATCCTGTACCAGTAGTTCCCCAAAATGCATTTAAAAAGTGGACATCTGATGCATGAATATTTCCATGTGCGATAAGGCATTTCACGTCATTATACTAAGCACTTGTTGCAATCTTCTTCTGAGGAAGATGTGTTTACCATATTTATCATCACAGAAACAGAGAGCCTGAGAGATTATGACCTCTTCATAATCACAAAGCTTTTAGTATCTATTCAGTATGTCCAACCCAGATCCCATACTTATTGAAAAAGAGAGGGCAAGGCAGGATAACAGCACCATCAACTGTCAATATTGTTGTTATTAACAATTACTGACTGTTTAACATCTACATCCATTCTTCATGTCTTTCAAAGTTTCATGTTATCTAATTCTTGAAACAAGTTATGAAGTAAATTCTGCCTGACCAGGAAGGACCTGAAAAACAGAGATTTCAGAAACACGTATATACCATTAAATTCATTAGGTCTAGAAAGCACCTAAGACAAAGATAAATAAAAATATCATTTGCTAATATATCCCAGTTATTTTATTAATGTCTTCAGGAATAAATATAATAATGCCAATATATAGGCCTCATTGTTTATGTCATTTAAATAAAATGTCATATTGATATTTGTATACTATACTGAAAATATTGACAGTCTTCATTAAATTTATTTTGTTCCTGACACATGAAAGTATAGTGCTAGAAAATCATTTCACCTTTGTTTTCTATATAAGTAAATTTAAGTTAAAATATATGAACTAAATTGCATAAAAATACAGGTGCTTTCAAAATGGAAGTAGTTTTCTCCTTTCTATTCATTAACTGAAAATAAGAATATGGAAAACAAGTATCAATGGCTAAGTGTAATCAAATATGAGGGAAAGTAGAACTAGTCTATAGTTCTAATTTCAGATCCACTGATTTCTCTTGGAAAAAACAAATATTTTATTACAAATATGTTTTCCAAAATCCACTTTTATAATACAATATTATTATTATAATACTGTCAGTTCAATATGGTTTTAGACATATTTGAAGCTACATCAAAAATGGAAGTTATTTATTTTATTTCAAACCTCAAGATTTAAGAATGGTAAACAATTTTAATATCCCTTTATAATAAAAGAGAAAAATATATTAATTAGATGAACTTAAAGCTAAAGAACGTTTTGTTATTTGCTGAGAGATATTCTGGGAAAATAACATAGAACCCAGTTCTAAGGACTCCAATGAAGTCTTATGTTTTCCTGTAGGAAGAATTTATATGTCCCAAAACACACAAGCACAGATACACATATGCAAATATATCCCAGAGAAATGCCATAGGTGGTAACTTTTAAAGCTCATTTAATTAGGATAAATAGAAATATTGGAAAAATAACTTTGCTGTGTTGTGCTAAGATTGGGATATAGACACTACAGATAATTTCTCTCTATATAGATGTGTGTGGTGACTTCAGACTGACATTTTTATTTACCTTCTGAGAAAGATGCCACGTAAGAGATATTTTCCCCGTAGATGTGAGTCAAGACCGCTTTTGCTGGGTGCAACTAGCTATAGTTTGGTTTACTAACAAAACTGAGACAAAAGTGAGTTTGTTTGTTTTTCCTCTCCAAATCTTCAAGAGTCTGATTCAGGTGTCCTTCTTGATGGTCTGTTAAGAACAGAACCAATCACGGACACATATATAACTACTGAAAAAATACCATTTTTTTTCTATCAGTGGAACACAACTATTATGTGAATTTCTGGCAACAACCATTCCCATACAACTGGTTAGAAAATTTCTTTCTTTATTCAACTAGCAATTCTTTCTGCATGGATGTCATGGAAAAACCAATTCTATTCATGATGTAAACAAGTTCTTTCTTTTTTTCTTAACAGTTCCTTAGTTCGAGGAGGATAAATATTTAAGGGGAAAAAAAATGTAGTGAACCAGCTCAGTGAAAGAAACAAGACAGGTTTAAGGACATAGTATACAATTATATTTATGTAGATTTGGAAGGAAACTCAATCAGGAGGGGCCCTTCTTTTTTGGTTTAGTTTCATTATGACCTGCCTGTTTTTGGAAGTCCTAAAAGTTCCAGTGCCTGTCACAATTTATTTTTATAATACGCAATTATATTATTTTGTTTAATCTTATTTGTATGAAGGTGCTCTTAACCCACTGTTCAAAATTTTAAAAAAATTGTAATGTAGAAAATGCAGTCAGAGGTAGACTGTGGATACAAAATCATATATATGTATAATTCTATATTCAGATCTTCTTAATAATATCTTCATCAGCTCTCTGATTACAAATATTATTGAGAAATATTATTTTAATGGCATAGCAGAAATTATAATGATGATAATAATAACCAACATTTAGTAATAATAATAAAAATTTCTGTTGCCATGCTTGGACCTAAGTATTTTATATAGGCTGTCCCTATATAAAAGTTTGTTTTTTAATTAAGGTATAATTAACAGCTAATCTTATACTAGTTTCAGGTGTACAACATAATGATTTGTTACACATGTACACTGCAAAATGATCACCACAATAAATCTAGTTATTATCTGTCACCATACAGAGTCATACATTTTTTTCTTGTGATTGACACTTAGAAACTTTCAAATATACAATACAGTATTGATAACTATAGTCACCATGCTGTATATTACATCTCCAATATTAACAGCTTTTGCATGTTGTTATAACAACATCTCCTAGTTGAGAGGCAGCATTGCATAACTGTTGGAAGTTTCGATCACTTGAGCCAGACAGCTAGATTTTATGTCCTAGAACTTCCAAACAGGTTAATTCACCTGTTTGGAATTCAGTTTTCTCAGATTAGGTAGAGATTAGAAAGAGAAGTGTTGTTGTGAGTATTAAGTAAGTTAACATATTTAAATCTCTTAGAAGAGTACCAAGGACATAGTAATTACACACTAAAAGTGATTGTGATTCTTTTTTTTTTTGCCGTAATAAATAAAACACTAGTGCTCAATGAAGAATTTTAGTACACATTTTATAAATACCTTAAACAAAGTGCTGAAAATGAAATCACTGGAACATACATTTTAAGTATTCTCATGACTTTTGATTTATACTGCTAAAATTCTTCCCCAAATTTCTGCTCTAATAATTTCCATTCAGTGTAGAGAAATCATATTGGAGTTTTCTTTTGTCAGAATCATTGAATTCTATATAATTTCAAATTCAAAAACCAATAGTTTAAAAATAGCCTATTGAGCATGATACGCTCTATAGGCTATTTTTAAACTATTGGTTTTTGAATTTGAAATTATATAGAATTCAATGATTCTGACAAAAGAGCGTATCATGCTTAGTGAAATAAGTCAATCGGAGAAAGACAACTATCATATGATCTCCCTGATATGAGGACATGGAGAAGCAACATGGGGGGGTAGGGGGATAGGAGAAGAATAAATGAAACAAGATGGGATTGGGAGGGAGACAAACCATAAATGACTCTTAATCTCACAAAACAAACTGGGGGTTGCTGGGGGGAGGTGGGATTGGGAGAGGGGGAGCGGGCTATGGACATTGGGGAGGGGAGGCGAACCATAAGAGACTATGGACTCTGAAAAACAACCTGAGGGTTTTGAAGGGTCAGGGGTGGGAGGTTGGGGGAACAGGTGGTGGGTGATGGGGAGGGCACGTTTTGCATGGAGCACTGGGTGTTGTGCAAAAAGAATGAATACTGTTACGCTGAAAAAATTAATAAAAAGGGGAAAAAGAAAAAAAAAAAAAAAAAAAAAAAAAATAGCCTATTGGCAATTTTTTATTTTGATTATTTTTCTAGCGAAGTCCTAGTGATTTAGCCATCAATTTGAATAAATATTTCATCTTAAGGCCATTATACTTTGTTGGTTTATTATAATTTTTTTTCACATTGTATTTTGACTTATATTAATGTCTTGTGTGTAGAATTACTAACAGAAAGTTTTGGGTTTTTTTGTAGTCAAATTTATTAACATTAACATTGTGATTTTTAAAATTCTATTCCTGGAAATGAAATTATAACACATGCTGTATAAATAGGTATATCGCATGAAAATGCAATATACTTATGTAATGTGTGTGTGTGTGTCTATCTCAAAAATATCATTTAGAGTACTATATTCTCTTCAATATTCTGCAATAGTCAGTAGCAACACAGTATAGATAAAAATAAGCTCCAAAATTATATCTCACATATAAAACAGCAAAATATAGAAAAATCTCACTTTAATATATTCTAATCAAAATAGGAGCCTATAAAACATTCTTATAAAAAAAAAGAGCAGGTTATTTCTGAAAGCATTATAATTTTCGGGTTTTTTTGTGCCCAAACCTATTTAGATTAATCCAGTAAGAATTACAGTTTTGTTAAAGTGCAGGCTTTCTTATGTGAGTCAATTGTTGCCTTTGTGTCGGTCAAATTCTGTAGATCATTTCCTCTGGAGTAAAGAGATGTACTAACATGAGTGAATTAAATGCTTGGATATAAAGGATCATTGTATGCTAAAAAACAAGAAATATAGTGCATTTTGTGGTATATCTAAATTTTGCCTTGTAAACATAAAAAAGGAAACACAGAAATAAAATGTTCTTGTTTCTCTTGGAGCACAAGAACAATTTAGCTGGACCAAAGCACTGTTTCTCTGCCTCTGTAAACCTATCAGATGCTTCATTCAAGTGCATAATTATTATTTATTAAAACTTGGGCATCAAGAATAGTTCTACTTAGTTTAGTTGACCAATTTAAGTTGTTTGTTTTGTTTCTTGCTCCTTTTCTTACTGATATATACCTGACATAATATATTAATTTCAGGTGCACACTGTAATGATTTCACCATTCTATTCATTTTGCTATCTCACCGTGGATGGACCTAGGGGATATTATGCTAAGTGAAAGAAGTCAGACAGACAGTAGAAGCATGATTCTACTTCTACGTGGAATCTAAAATAAAGAATAAACTGGTGGGTTTTGCTCTTGTTTTTGCTGTTGTCTTTTGTTTGTTTTTCACCAAAGAATTAAGTCATTACCTTGACTTAGCTAAAATAGGTGCCTCCTATAAGGTGGAACATCTGCTACAGTACCCATGCTGGAGTTCAGACCTTATTCAACAGTCTTTGAAATCTTAAAACTTTTCTTCTCTTTTTCTTAAAACTGCAAAACCAGAAGATCCTGGCCTGATATCTTAGTAATGTGTCAGTGAGAAATTATATCAAACCTCACCCATGACATATTTGCTACTCCAAAATGATGCTAATATTGGAAAGTTAAGGCACTATAACCAGTTCCAGTGAACTGTCATATCACCCAGGGTGCAGATATTTGGCACTAACAACATTTCATTGGCTCCTTAAGTTATATCAAGAGCCTGCTAACCATTCTGCATATCAAGGAGCAGAAAAACTTGAAAAAAGTTACTGTATGGCAGCTTTGTATTAGACTATATAAAGCAAGAATACAATCCATGGATAGAGAAGAAGTCTTTTAAATGTACACAAGTCTCGGGAACCTTTGCATTAAAAAAGTCAATATTAAATACTACATGAAAAATAAGAACTTGAGGGCATTGGAAATTGTAGGTATCTTCGATGTTTAATTTTAAATCCTAAATGAAAAGTTCAATTGTTTAAAATATTTTGTTATTTTTCTGAATAAATAATGAGTATGACTATATGATAACATAGAATTGCACACATTGTTCATAATTGATATTTTAATACTACATGCTTATAAATTCTAAAGGAATATTTTGACTCTTGGAAAAAAACTCACATTAGGGGAATTATTTTCTGTTATTCATGAATCATGCCTTAATCTGTTATGGATATTTAGAAAAAAGAAAGAAAAGGAATAGAAAATGATAACTCAGTAGGAAATAAAATGTCTCTGTTAAGTATATTCCCCAACAATTTCTTCATTTTCCTCAAATTAGTGGTGTGTAGAAAGATTATTGGGGGGATGAAATTTCTCCATCGTTAGAGATTATAACTCAATACCTATAAAAACATATCTTCAAGTTATCTCTCCCACCATGAGCAAGGGGCTCTATGCTATTTCATAGGTGCTAAATGACATGTCACTTTTATTTGAGTAATAAAATATTTCCTGTTTAAAAAAAGAACACATAACCAAATTAAAAATGCTTAGAAGTGAAGTCATGACAGCATCTGTCATCAACAGAATGTAGATCAACTTCTAAACACGCCCTCTGCCAAATACTCTGCATGATTATATTCAGCTATTTATACTGTTGGTTGATAATATTTGAAAACCTGCTGCGTACCAGGCATCTATTATAAAATGAAATAATACACGTTCACATGCGGTGATATACTATAAGTTTATAGGTGGCTCTGATCTTTACTTGGTAATACATAGATATCACTCTTACTCCAACTCCAACAACTCAAATCATAAGCACTCACTTACCTACTTTGCTAAGGAATTTTACCAATTTCAACTTTTCTTTCATTACTACCCACAACTGATCAACTAACTTAAAAATATTAAGCATATTAAAATATATTAAATACATATTTTTAAGAAAGAGTCTCATTTACACCTAAAGCACTAACACTCTTTAAGGTTATAGTTTAAAACAGTAAGTATAATAAACACAATGAATTATAATGTAAATGACTTTTACAATAAGATATAGTGAGAAGCAGTGCCTGGTTGGCACAGTCAGTTAAGTACCTGACTCTTAATTTCAGCTCAGGTCATGATCTCAGGGTCTTGAGATCAAGCCCCACATCTGGCTCTAGGCTCCAGGGGGATGCTGATTGAGATTCTCTCTCCCTCTCTCTCTACCCCTCCCTCCCATTCTCTCTCTCTCTCAAATAATAAATAAATAATTAATTTTTAAAAAGGAATAGTGAGAGATGAGCAAGTGGTGTATGCCTTTTTATTCTTTGCTTTTAAGAATTCATATTCAGTTTCAGGACTTATAAATGTATATAGCCTCTGTGGCAGGCTTCAGGTAGGAAACTGAACCTAACGCAGGTAAAACTTCTACAAAAAGATAAAATTATTTTCAACATATCTGTGTCATAGACACTAACACAGAATTTATTATAATTTAAAAAAAAATTTTATTTATTTGACAGAGAAAGAGAGCGAGAGAGGGAGCACAAGTAGGGGGAGTGAGGGAGGGAGAAGCAGGCTTCCCGCCAAGCAGGAAGCCCGATGTTGGCTCAATCCCAAGAGCCAAAGGCAGACCCTTAATGACTGAGCCACCCAGGCACCCCTATTATTGAGAACTGTTACGAACATTGCCTACTTCTTCATCCTCAAATTATAAAAGTCAGAATTAGAATTATGAAATATATAAAATAAAGCAGCAAAAGCTTAATAGAATTTTCAAAGTATTATGGCTTCAAAAATGGGTAAATAATGTACAGCTCCAAGAGTGAACTCTTAGGTAAACCGTTGACTTCAGTGATAATGATATGTCAGTTTAAGTTCATCAGTTGTGACAAATGTACCACTCTGGAGATTGAGTCTGATAATGGGAGAAGTTAGACAGTTGTGGGGCCACAGGGTATATTAGAAATATCTTTATTTTCTCCATTTCTCTGTGAACCTAAAACCTTAAAAAGTAGTATTTTTTAATGGATAAATATAATGGAATAATAGCTTTGTGAAAATGAAATCATTCTTATTTTCTCTCTTCATTGAGATTTCTATTTACATTCAGTATAAAATTATTTTAATCAAAATTTTCACAAAGTTTGCTAATATCTCAGGATTATTGCCATAGGTAATTATGTATGTTTAACAAAATCAACCTAAGAAAATGCAGATTTCATAACCCATTGTATGTTCTTTATTCATGAATTACTAAAATATGTAAATACAAACTGATACCCAACACAGTAATAGGTAGTGAATTTGTCTTTGAATAGAATACTGTTTCCATCTTAAAATAAAAATAATGTGAAAAATTACCAGAAAGCTCATATATGACATGGAACTTCAATTCCTTTACATTGAAATATGACATTGCTGAATAAACCAAAAAACCTGTCAGTTGCCTTTCTTTGAAATATAGATTGCATAAGGGAATGAAAGCATTACTAACACTGAATAAAATTTCTGTCCAAAATTCTCTGAGGCAGAGAGATGTAATTCCACTCAGTCCATGAATTATGATACAGGAGGGGGCAAGGAAATGATGGGAAATCTGAGATCAATCATCAGAAAGATAAAATTGAACAGAATCTGTTAATAAACAAAATTAACTTCTTTGCTTTCTAGTATGTATTCCCAATCATGTCATTGTAGAATTGCATGTTATCTTTGTTCCACAGAACTTCAGAAAGTGGCTCAGTGTTTCTCAACACTCCACTATGATATGATAAAATTTAAATAATCACAAAAATTTTATTCAAATTTCCATCACATGAATATGAGGCAGGCAGGGTAGGTTCAATTAGCCTTATTTTACTGATAATGCAACCAAGAAATAAGAAGTTTAAATACCTCAGTGTAAGCTGCATGGCCGGAAAGTGAAGTGCTAAGGCTAGAGACTCCGTATTTATTCTATGATCTTTAAAATGCCCCTTTAATTATAAATTTTATAAAGGCAACTGACATTTACAGAGGACTTAATGACAATCCTCAAAGTGCACTAGGTTGCTTGCGCTTGCTAAGCTATTTCTATTTCACAAATGTCTTGTGCTCATGAGAAGACTAAGGGCAGCTACTAATGCTAGTCGGTGCTAAATTTAATGTACTGGTAGTGTTTAATGGGCAGTTGGAGTTGGGGGGCAAATATTCTTAACAACAAGGTCAAAGCATTCTAAAAAGATTATAATTTCTAAGAAGAAAAGAAAACATTGAAGATGCAAATAATCTTAATGTAAAAATAAATAGTAATACAAAGTTAAGGCAATAAAGTATAGATTCAAAAAAAAAATACCTCTTCATTCATGTTGTGAGGTATAAACACTTTTGGTTTTAGTTTCTCTTTCCTTTCCATCCTACCTACCTTTCCCTGATTTTTCTCTTCACTATGGATTAACCTTTCTAACACTATAATAGCTGAGCACACAGATTGTTATCCCAAAGGAGTTGCTTACTCGAAGTAGGAATTTAATAATAAATGGGTAAAATGAGGTTTTGAAAATAGTAAGCATTATTGAACTCAAAATTTAATTGAATTTATTATTTTTTAAAGATTTTATTTATTTGTTTGACAGAGATACCACAAGAGAAGGAACACAAGCAGGGGAGCAGCAAGAGAGGGAGAAGCAGACCTCCAGCCAAGCAGGGAGACCAATATGGGGCTTGATTCCAGGACCCTGAGATCATGACCAAAGCCAAAGGCAGACACTTAAGAACTGAGCCACCCAGGTGCCCCTTGATTAATTTATTAAATAACTTTTTATTCAAGGCATTATGCTCAACACTATAGAAGTGCATAATACATGGTAATATGTGGGCTTTTCCTCTAACAGAGTCTCTTAAATATAAATGTAAGTGTAATTGTTAGTTTTCACTTCTAAATTTATTCTGTGATTATTTCCCTATTCCATCCTGATTTTTTTTATTTCCCTTATTTCCTTCTATAATCTTTTAGTGATTTCCTTTTATGATGTTCTGTCAAAGATAATGTATCAAAACACACATCAAGGCAGGTGTGGGGTCCACTCTTCTTGCTGCCTGTCAAGACAAACTTCATATCTAAGATCCTTTTGCTTATTAAAACTGTCACCGACTAACATGGAGTGGCCAAACTTTTTCTCTGGCCTCTCCCTGCCCTCTGAGTATGGGGACCTAATTCAGGTTATACCTTCGAAACACCTGAAGTGTGTGCACACCAACAATTGGTGACCCATCCAGGAGACTTGGGAAAGGAGCATCTGTGGGGGAAATTCTGAGCTGGCCATCAGCTTCTGTGTGGGAAAGGGTGGCCCACATGTTAGATGTTTGTGGAAGACTGTGTGACTACAGGGATGCTCCAAAAATATCAACCCTTCTAATATGCTTTTTGGAGGATTTGCACCTAGCACACCACAGCGGAGGACAGCTCATGGTTGCTACCATGGACTGACCTCTACTGTGGGCAATTCTGCTGGCCACCAATACCCAAGTGGAGTCTGATGCATGGAGTAGGAAATTAAAAAGAAGAACTGAGATTAGAGAAGAATGAATGGGTGTCCATTAACTTGCAGGCTTCAGGGCTAGCAGACAAGGTGGGAGAAGGGTTAAAAATTAGGGACCTTAGCATGCTGATTTGCAAAGTTAAGAAGGCAAAAACCATGGCAGATCAAGGTCTAAGCACTTGTGACTCAGTCTAACTGGACACTAAGACTTGAAATCCTTGGGATAGTGCTAAGTTTAAAAGGAGGAAGTCATGGAGATTGACAGTGACATAAACAAAATGTCCCATACTATCTTTCCATAATGCAAAGGAAGACAAAAGTAGAGCAACAACAACCCCAACCAGCAGGACAACCCCCAGTTCTGGAAATATCCCTACTAAGAGAATTACTCCCATTGAGCTTACTGACATAGATGCTAAATTACACCAAAAGGCCAGGGGAAGTGTCTAGGCTAGGTTAGTACAACTATGGGATACAGGAGATGATACATTTCTCTGACTTGGAGGAAGCAAAAAAAAAAAAAAAAAAAAAAGGAAGAACATCACCAAACACCCTGCCATTCAGCAGTGCCTATATCATGATGATGCTCAAGGGGTTCAACGTACTCACTCACTCCCTTATAGACTGGATCATTCTATCCTACAGGAAAACTTTATCCAATGAGGAGCTCTCTCTAGGGTATAGGACCCTGACATTCTATAAGGGAGATGCATCAAGTTCCTAGGGAACTGGGAATGAGATATGTCATCCACGTTCTTGATTTTGAAGGCCCTGATCAGGCCACCCTCATTGTAGGAATGAAAACTAAGATACTCTGTTTTACCCTTAACATTTAGTAGGAAAACACTGATATCCATGCTGAACCTAATTTTTTTTTTTTGAACCTAGTTTTGAGACAGGATATTTATGATATTAGGAAATCCATTGCTGATCTGGAGGAAACTGACAAATCCCAGGAACAACTAAGAGCTGTGGGAAAGTCTGGAGATAAAAGGAAATCTTGGAAAGCCAAAAGGTGATCTCCACGGGGTGTGAAGCGTCCAGTAAAAATAACCTGGAAGCTAATGTGTTACGACCCCAATGCTGCAGAATCCAGGCTGAAGGGGAGGTAGATTGACTACCCAATAGTGCATTGGTAGTAAAAAGCCTTAAAACCTGAATAACAGGTCAGACAGTTCAGCCCCATCTGCTCCTACCCTCCCTCAGGCCTCACTTGCTCCAACAGAGGCCTCCAGGGATGCAGTCCTATACAGGTGTATGTTTCCCGTATCTCAGCTATAGAATGAAGGCCAATATCATCTCCAGGTGAGGGCCACTGAGAGGACTGGAAGCATCATGTTGATTTCACTATTTGCTGTTCCTCTGAAATAAGCAAGGTGACAGCTCTGGTAGACAATGGAAATGAATGTACTCTAATACATGGTAAACATCAGAAGTTTCCAGGTACTCTCAGTGCCATCTATGGCTATGGAAGACAGTTATGTTTAGGTGGTTTCTTTTGACCTTGCAAATTGGGCATTCTCTACACTTCCCTCAACCTGCCCCCTCTGGAGCATGAGGTTTTACCTCTCCAATACCAAAGAACATATCAGGCATTGATATCTTATAAGGTCAAGCTCTGAAAGTTTTTCTCAGTGAAATTCACCTCCACGTTAGAAGAGAAATAACAACTGGGAACTTATAATCCTGTCCCCCTGGGAAGAGTGATAACTCTTAGCCAGCAGTGTGCCTGAGGGTCCTAAGGAGAAACAATCCAAGAACTCCACCCAGTAGATATGTATTCCCTTCCCATAGTGCTTTCAATATCCAACATGGTCTGAGTAAAGTAAAAAAGTCAGATGGCTCATGAGGGAAGATAGGGTGTTACCAGGAACTAAACAAGGTAGTATCCCCCATCGGTGAGGTTATGCCCAACATTGCCACCATCTTAGATATCTTCTCTGTGGTCCTAGGTATATGCAATATCTTTTTCAGTATATTTCTTGTCATTGAATCACAAAGTTTATGTGCCTTCACATGGAAGGAACAACAATGGACCCTTCAAGTTCTCCCCTAAGATTAGATGCATAGCCTTACCATATGTCATGGATGATAGCCCAGACCTATCCCTGTTTTCCTTTCCAGCACTAGTAAAAGGGACAAATTATGCTGATGACTTAATGCTAACATATAAAATTTGCTTCTGCTGCAGGAAATCCTTCAGACTTGGCTGAAGCATCTGGAAAGGTGAGCAAAAACCCCAAAGAAAATTTAAGACCCAGCACCTCTGTAAGGCTTTGGAGAGTCATCTTGTTGGGTAAGGCCCATATGTTCCAGACACTATGATGGCTAAGATGCAAGCTTGTCCATCCCCTAAAAATATGAAAGAGATGCAACTTTTGTAGGGATTTGGGAGTTTTAGAGGACTTTCGTTCTTCATCTGGAATAGTGCCTCCATTCCTTATAACACCTGGTAATAAAAGGATACATATGAGAATGGGGGTCAGAGAAACAAGTCTTTGAGAGGGCAAAAATTCTAACGTAACAGATTAAAGTTCTGGGCATCTCCCAAACAAGGCACCATTTGAGTCAGATGTGTCTATGACTCCAGAAGATGTGGTTTGTATCCCATGGCAGAAACAACAGAAGGAGAGTCTCAGTTTGGAAGGGGGCAAAAAACTGATATACTCCCATAGAACAATAGCTCCTGGCAATGTACCCAGCACACCTCCAGGGAAAGCTTCTCACTAAGGAACAATGTATTATGGTAAGAACCTCCCTGACTATCAAAGGGTGGGTTGAGGCTATGTTTCATCAACCCATCTCTGTCATGGCTCAAAATTCCATTAAGTGTCATGCTTATTTGCAGCAGAGGATCATCCTACCAGCCCAATGTCTAGACATATGGATGCTACCAGGTCTTGTGGAATACACAGATTCTCCACATATCCTTGCCCCTTTTCCTGCGGTGGCCTCTGCATCCTGCAAAGAGGAGGATGGGGGAAATTCCTATGGATGCCTGTATACAGACGAGTCTAGTAGAGGAAATCTGTCCAAATGAACTGTGGTTGCTATTTAGCCCATTGCTAACACCATCTGGATGGAAGCAGGAACAAACCTTAGCAGGCAGGAGGCTAAGCTCATAGTCTGGCTGGAGGCCTGGACATTAGACCTTTGTACAGATGATTGGGCTGTTCTGAAAGTTATGGCTGCACTGTGGAAGTGGAGGGAAGAATGACAATGAATAAGCCTTTAAAGGGTCAGGGGGTGTGAAAAGACATGTGGGTCCATTTGCAAGGCAGTCATCATTATTTTCCAAGTCTCAAGCTCATAAGGCACTGACATGCCCTGGCAATGAAGACGTTGATAGCTTAGCTAGGGTATAAGCTACTGACCCTTTTGTAGGTATAGCAGATTGGGTGCATAGGAAGAATGGCCACCACAATGTCTGAATGGAATGTCCTATTGCCAAGAATGCTGGGTTGCCCTTGAGGTAGAATGACTCACTCAATGCAATGACAAAGCATGTCCTGTGTATTCTAAACAGTACTGAAGACAGTTGCCAAAGGAATCTGAAGCCATCCACCAAAATTCCAGAGTGGTAAGGATTGGCATATTGATTATATTGGCCTCTTCCCTTTGAATGAGGGTTCTAAATATGCCTTGAGTTATGTGGACACTGTACCTGTCCTAATACAAGGTTTCACTTCCCACTACAAAAACCAGGCTGCCACCATTAGGGGATTAGAAAAGCTAGGTACCATGTATTGATAGCCTCATCAATTAGACTGTCATTGGCATGTTATATTTCAAAAATCAAGACATGCAAGACTGAGCAACAGAACAGAAAAATGAACGGAGATTCCATCTCCCCTATAATTGACAAGCAACAGGATTGGTAGAAAGAAAAATGGAATATTAATACAACAGTTTAAATTATTAATAGGTAAAACCACCTTGGCTGGATAGAATAAAATACGGTCCCAGATTTTAATATATTTGAATGATCAATCACTAGGCCTGTTGTCCATATGCCAGACTGAGGACACTGCCAAAGCACCCTATACTATAAAAGAATGGGAGTTGTGGGAAACAGTCATTGTCGCGATACTCACCATTGATCAAGACGCTATGTTGTTGTTTTCCCATCACAACTACAAAATAAATTATCTATTGGAATATGCAATGGGACATCACCCAGGATGGGAGAGTTACTTCACACCTCTTGATGAAGGGGAACTACTCAGTGTCCACTGGGATCTACTTATCTTGCTTTGGGGTGGACCTATCAAATGTACCACACATGACATAGAACATGCACCATCAAAAGAGGAGAGAAGAAGAGAATCTTCATCTGTCATATCTTACCCCTAGTCCATCTCCTCATGTCTGACAGTGCTGCTTTCCCTGGCCAGCATGCATAGTATCATGTTTCTAATAGCTGCCAAGGCTAGGTGGGCATGTACCTGTTTTCTGCTGGTATGATCACTTGACTGGTGTCTTTGTTTCCTCGGTTGGCCCAGAGGATCATCTATTACACATAAAGCCCTGACTAGATTCACTCAGCAAGCCCTGAATGATAGCCAACAAAGCTGCTCCTTACTGAGCACCAAAATGTTTCTGATAAGAAAACCTGTCTTTTAAAATAGAATAGCCCTTGACATTATTGTGCTGAAAGGAGGCACCTGTGCCATTATCCAAATAGAATGCTGTGTGTTCATACCTGATGAGTCTGCTAATGTGCAGTACTCATTAAGAAATATGAGGACATAAGTGAATTATTGATGAGTGATTCAACCTACAGATTAGAGGATGCCCCAGCTGGAGGATAGCTGCAAAAAGACCCCCTTTCATACCAGTGACTGCTCAGGGCCCACTGTGGAAGAAGAGGTACGTGATATTGTATGAGGGGATAATGAGGGGTAGTGTTGGGGAGATCATCAGAAAAGATGCGACAGCCATTTGGCCCATGAGAGGACTCTGGACAATCAGAGGCTTTTCACCCTCTCTCTTGACCTTGGAACTGGTCACCTGCATGACACCTATGACTGAACCTAGTTAAGGCTTCTATATAGACTTTATTTGGCAGATGAATGCTTGGATTCACTTGTTTTGTTGCCACCCAAGGTAAGCTTCATATGTTCCCTTTGCTTATTAAAACTGCCACATACTGGGGTGCCTGGGCTAAGCATCTGCCTTAGTTTCAGGTCATGATCCTGGACTCCCTGGATCGAGCTCCATGTCGGGCTCCCTGATGGAAAGGGAATCCGTTTCTCCTTCTGTTCCTCACCTTGCTTGTGCACTCTCTCTCTTTGAAATATAAATAAAATCTTAAAAACAAAAACAAAGAACTGCTACCCACCAAACTGGAGTAGCCTGCCTCTCTTTTTTGACCCTTCTCAGATTATATCTGAGAAGCTCCTGAGGAGTTTGCAAACCAGCAAAGAGTTCAAATGAAATACTTTATAAATAAAGGTGCAACGTTTTCATTTCTAACTATATATCAATCTTAAGGAAACTCTTTTTTAAAAAATTGTTAAAAATATGTAGATTTTTCTTTGATATGAACTAAAGTATTGAAGGAAAGTATTTCATATGGGCTATAAAATTTTAAATAAATAAACCATGATTATTTAAACTTGGTTATAAGAAATTTATGATTTTTTAAATATATATAACAAGCAAATTGATTTTGATATATTAAAATGTATTTTAATATAATTTAAAATGTATAAGAGTTTTTATGATATCATCTGTTTATGAATAAAAATATATAAATATAGGCATTATTTTAAGCATTAATAAAAAAGAAAGGATATTTCCTAATATCTGTGAAGTAGCATATGGGCATCCAATGCTTGTTTTTGTTTTGTTTGGATATCACAATGTTTGCTTTGTTTTCCTTTTGAATATATGCCTGGACAAGATTTCTCAGAGGTGTATTGCAAGTCTGCACTTCTTGCTATGGAGATAGGGAACCTGAAGGAATCCATAAAAATATGCTTTTTGATAAAACAAAACAACCCTCCTCCTTTTTTGTCTTGTTTTGTTTTGATTTTGTCTTTTGCTCCTTTTCCTACTTATATTCTTGCTAGGACTTGCACCCCCACATTACACATGCCTTGTAGTATGTCTTCCCTGTAAAAGTCAAGGAATTAATGGTTTCTTTCAAGTCTTCCAGCACAATAGATAACATCTAAGCAAGGAGTGGGCAAGAATGACCAGACAAAGCTATCATATGTATATTCCAGGCCACCGGCACCAGGCATTTGATGCCAAGCCCCCCTCCTCCAAGGAATAAGCGACTTACAAAGGACACCTGGACCTTTGTCCTTGTTCCAAGTGATTTATGGACGCTTGAGAGAATACATATACCAGACCAAAATCCTCAATAAAAACCCTGACCCTAATCAAAGATGAGACTCTCTGAGATTCCCAGACACTCAGTCTATACCTACACTCTCTTTATACCCTCAGTAAACTCTGCTCTCACTTCCTACTGGCTCATGTTTGATTTCTGTCTTGCACGTAGCTGAGGACCCTCTTGGCTGGTCCTGCTAGATGCCCTCTGTGTTCTCAGACCCAGTCTACCTGCATCACTACTAAATCCTCTTTCTAGAGCCATTCCATTCTTCCACTTCTACTTTGCTGCATAATCATGTGATCCAACAAGTTCAAAGTTGCTGCACAGAATGAGGGATATTTTATATATATATATATATATATATATATATATGGATATTTGTCTATTTATAACAGAAAAATCTCAGGAAGAAATCCTTAAGATTTTGGAACAAAGCCACGAGTATAAGTACTGTATCCATTCAAAATGTATTGGTGGTTAAAATTTCATAAACTGAAGATTGTATGACACATAGTTCTATCACAGATTAATTAATAATTCTCCAACTAAACCCAAATATAAAATAAGACATATGGAGACATAGGAACAAACCTGTCAGATAAATCATAATTAGAGACAAATACAGAATAGCCTACCTGATTACAGGATGTTGTCACTAAGACCCCTTCTTCTATGGGTTTACAAAATATAGTTTTGCAAAGAGGAGAGAAATTTCAGTAGTAGCAATTCAGGACATTGGTGTAGTCCTTTGAGATTTATTTACCAAAATTTTCTTTTGAAGAAGTGGTTAAATTTCATAGCCATACATAAAATGGCTGTGTAGTCAATAATGCAGAATCCAAAACCAGTTCATTAAGTTACAGGACTCCAGGGAAAGAAGCTTTTCTGGTTTTGTGAGGGATAGCTCAGCTGGCACCTGGTTCTTTTCGAAGACAGAACTGAGGCCAGGGATTAAAGGGTAGCTTTGGAAAACATGATAGGAGATTAGGTTCTGGTGCCAGCATTTGGTTCTCACAACAGTCTATCTGCCTGTCTGAGTCTAGCGCTCACTCCAGGATTAGTTTCGCTCCAGGAATTCTTTGTCCCTTTACTTCACTAAATGTGGTCACATCCAGTGACAGGAATTAAAACTGTCACCTATCAGGTGAAACTGTTACTGAACTAACATGAGTTCACTGCTTGGTGAGTCACAGACAGAAATTATACTATATGGAGTTGTTCACACAAAGTAAACTTCATTTTCAACAAAAATTATGAGGAATAATTCCAATAATGTGACTCCCCAATCAAATGTAAATGAGGTGTTTTGTTTTGTTTTGTTTTGTTTCTTTGGCTTGTTTGTTTTTAGAGTTAGAATGAATATTTAGATAGATAAGGGAGCCTTGTTATTGTATGTAGAGGTAGCATAATTTTGCACATACATCTCAAGAAAACATACCTGTACATACATTTTGTGTTTGTAAATGAGGCCTGTGCTTCTCCTGAGGTAGAGATTTTAGCGTTATAGTGAAGTAAGGGTAACCAATGGTCACTCTGTGGGTCGCTCCATAATCCATCTGCACAGGTGTGAGTGGGTAGTTTAACTCAGACTGGTCTGGACTATCTGGCCCAGCTGGAATTCTTCGTCAGGGCAGTTGTTATTTCTGGGAGGATAGTTTGGTTTGGTTTCCATCTTGGGATTCTATGCCCAGACAGTCTTTTGCCTGAGTCAGAAGATAGACTGGCAAGAAGAGCTTAAGGGAAAATGTGGGACAAAGGTGGGTGGGCATAAGAGTGTGAGCAGTAAATGTCAGGTCTTGGGGTGTAGCTGGTGACAAAGCTAACTAAAACTTCTACCTCTTAAACTGTAGTACTTGGCACATATCAGAGAGTTTGAGTAATAGAGAAACATGTTAAAGAAAGACAGCAAAATTTCATTTTCTTGAAGACAGGTGGCAATCTGTCTGACCTCACTACACACAACATTAACTCAGGTCTGGCTTGTCCCAGTGCTCTTACTGGAGCTTAATTAACTTTTCCACAACTCCCTTCACCAATACATGATTTAAAAAAAAAAAAAAAAATGATTCTAGCTTTGCCACAAAAATTAACATGCCCTACTTTCTTTGATAGAAATATACAATTTAGTGAACTTACTACTATCAGTTTCTGCCCTGTAGTTACTGGGTACACATTCATTAGCAAAAGCACCATTTGCTTCTGGCATCTTATATCCACTCCCCTTCCCCCAGTCTCCATTAAAGCATATATATATATATATATATATATATATATTTTAATTTTGAGTTGCCATTCTTGAGGAGGAAGGCATTTTTTTCCTGTTCAAGGTTCTTCCAGCTGGGGTAAGAATTAAATTTACATGAGAAAGATTAACAGGAGAAAATAAAATTTAATATAATAGTTATGGGGAAGCCACACAAATATGGAATTCTGAAGAGATCCAACATGAGCCTCAAATGATGTCAGAACTAAGGAGAGGGGTAAGTGTCTGAGGATACAAAGAGGAGGAAGGCCATTAGCAGGAAAGTGAGAGATGTTTGGAAAACAGAGTTTTCCCTGTTATGTAGATACGTTTTTTAGGAAAAAGAAATCTCTGTGTCAATAATTATTCCTGGTACAGTCTCTCTTTTCTAATGTAAATTTAGGTAATTGAGGGGGAGTTAAAGAGATTTTCCTCAATCTGCTAGGTTTTGATTGCTTTCAGCTCAAAAAATCTTTATAGCAAGTTGATCCATCTTAGGGTGTCCTGCCCATCATAACTTCTACCCCATGCACAGGATGTGAAATCAATTAAGTTGGTCACTATATAGATTTGAAGTGAATAGAAAAGAAAATAAAAGAATACAACACACAGTTAGTCTAAGCACTGTTTCCTTTGCTATTTTTATAATTATGTGCCTGTATTCTAGGTTCTGGTGTTAAATCGTTTTCTTGATGTTAAGATAAGCCAAAAAAAAAAAAAAAAAAAAAGCTTAAAATTACTAATCTTAAATCTAAAAAGTCTGTCTGCTTTTCTTATTCTCTAAAACATTTGTGATCAGTTTTCAGTGAAAATCCCTCATTCTATCATCCGCTCTAATCTCTGCAAAATTCCTCAGTCATCACTGTAGTATTCAGTTCAAGCTGCAATGCTCTCTATTATTTTTCTCAGTGAGTCCAGTCTTTCAGTATGGAAATATACAAAAACCTGTCTTGGTTCCTCCTACTACTTAATCACAGTGAATTATCTGGGAGGAAGAATTTCCTCTGCTCTTCAAAGTGCTTCTAGCTAGACTAAGAATCAAACTGACAAGAGAAAATTAACAGGAAAATATCATATTTAATGTTGTACCTGTGGAGAATCCACACAAAAGTGAAGTTCCAAAAACAGAGAGGTGTTATGATGTTTATATGGGCTAAGGAGAGGGGGGACATAGTCCAAAGATACAAAGAGGGGAAGATCATCATCAGGAGGGTGAGAGGAGATGTTTGGAAAACAAGAATTGCCTTATTGTGCAGATAAATTTCTTAGTTTAAGAGGAATCTATGATAACAGGAATCTATGATTCCTGGCATAGGCAGGAATTAGAGGGACAGGTAAAGGACTTTTCCTTGATCTGTTGGGTTTTAGAGGTTTTAGAAACAAAACTATCTTTAGGTCAGTTTGGTCCATCTTAGGGCTGCCTGCCCTAAGGTCTCAAAATAAAGGTCTCACTTCCTTCTCTGAATCACACTTCTTTTCCCTAATTTTTTTTTTCTTTTGAGAAGAATAAGGTGGGAGGGATTATGTACCACTCTCTATGAGGAATCTTTCCCCAGTATCTACTTCACAATATTTCCTGTGGTAATTTCCTAAAGAAATTCCCATAAATAAGCATAGTACTAGCTTTTGCTTAAAGCATTTTTTTTTACACTTCATGTGCATCTATTGGTAGCAGATAAGTAAGAGTTATGGTATAAAATAATCCACCTAACCCACCCTGTCTCCCCCTAAGCAGAAATGGCAAGACAAAGGTGTAACAGAAAGGGTTTGGAAGGCACATTTGGTGTGAAGACATGGTAAAGAAAGTAAATGGAAATACAAGGTGAGATTGTAATGAGAAATTGAAGTGTCCCTGATGAACATGGATGCAAAAATTCTTAATAAAATACTAGCAAACTGAATACAACAATACATTAAAAAAATCATTTACCATGGTCAAGTAGGATTTATTTCTGGGTTGCCATGGTGGCTTAATATTTCCAAATCCATCAATATGATCCATCACGTTGATAAAAGAGAGGGTAAGAATGATATGATCATTTTTTTTAATTTTTATTTATTTATTTTTTGAGCGTAACAGTATTCATTGCTTTTGCACAACACCCAGTGCTCCATGCAATACGTGCCCTCCCCATTACCCACCACCTGGTTCCCCCAACCTCCCACCCCCGCCCCTTCAAAACCCTTAGGTTGTTTTTCAGAGTCCATAGTTTCTTATGGTTTGCCTCCCCTTCCAATTTGCCTCAACTTCCTTCTCCTCTCCATCTCCCAATGTCCTCCATGTCATTTGTTATGGTCCACAAACAAGTGAAACCATATGCTATTTGACTCTCTCTGCTTGACTTATTTCACTCAGCATAATCACTTGCAGTCCCGTCCATGTTGTTACAAAAGTTGGGTATTCATCCTTTCTTTCTTTCTTTTCTTTTTTTTTTTTTAATAAACATATAATGTATTTTTATCCCCAGGGTTACAGGTCTGTGAATCACAAGGTTTACACACTTCACAGCACTCACGATAGCACATACCCTCCCCAATGTCCATAACTCCCTCCCCCTCTCCCAACTGCAGCCCCCCCAAGCAACCCCCAGTTTGTTTTGTGAGATTAAGAGTCATTTATGGTTTGTCTCCCTCCCAATCCCATCTTGTTTCATTTATTCTTCTCCTATCCCCCTAACCCCCCATGTTGCATCTCCACGTCCTCATATCAGGGAGATCATATGATAGTTGTCTTTCTCCGATCAACTTATTTCACTAAGCATGATACCCTCTAGTTCCATCCACATCATCATAAATGGCAAAATTTCATTTCTTTTGATGGCTGCATAGTATTCCATTGTGTATATATACCACATCTTCTTTATCCATTCATCTGTTGATGGACATCTAGGTTATTTCCATAGTTTGGCTATTGTAGACATTGGTGCTATAAACATTCGGGTACACGTGCCCCTTCGGATCACTACGTTTGTATCTTTAGGGTAAATACCCAGTAGTGTAATTGCTGGGTCATAGGGTAGTTCTATTTTCAACCTTTTGAGGAATCTCCATGCTGTTTTCCAGAGTGGTTGCACCAGCTTGCATTCCCACCAACAGTGGAGGAGGGTTCCCCTTTCTCCGCATCCTCGCCAGCATCTGTCATTTCCTGACTTGTTCATTTTAGCCATTCTGACTGATGTGAGGTGATATCTCATTGTGGTTTTGATTTGTATTTCCCTGATGCCGAGTGACATGGAGCACTTTTTCATGTGTCTGTTGGCCATCTGGATGTCTTCTTTGCAGAAATGTCTGTTCATGTCCTCTGCCCATTTGTTGATTAGATTGTTTGTTCTTTGGGTGTTGAGTTTGCTAAGTTTCTTATAGATTTTGGATACTAGCCCTTTATCTGATATGTCGTTTGCAAATATCTTCTCCCATTCTGTCAGTTGTCTTTTGGTTTTGTTAACTGTTTCCTTTGCTGTGCAAAAGCTTTTGATCTTGATGAAATCCCAATAGCTCATTTTTGCCCTTTCTTCCCTTGCCTTTGCCGTTATTCCTAGGAAGATGTTGCTGCGGCTGAGGTCGAAGAGGTTGCTGCCTACATTCTCCTCAAGGATTTTGATGGTTTCCTTTCTCACATTGAGGTCCTTCATCCATTTTGAGTCTATTTTCGTGTGTGGTGTAAGGAAGTGGTCCAATTTCATTTTTCTGCATGTGGCTGTCCAATTTTCCCAGCACCATTTATTGAAGACGTGGTCTTTTTTTCCATTGGACATTCTTTCCTGCTTTGTCGAAGATTAGTTGACCATAGAGTTGAGGGTGTATTTCTGGGCTCTCTATTCTGTTCCATTGATCTATGTGTCTGTTTCTGTGCCAGGACCATGCTGTCTTGATAATGACAGCTTTGTAATAGAGCTTGAAGTCCGGAATTGTGATGCCACCAATTTTGGTTTTCTTTTTCAATATTCCTTTGGCTATTCGAGGTCTTTTCTGGTTCCATATAAATTTTAGGATTATTTGTTCCATTTATTTGAAAAAAAAATGGATGGTATTTTGATAGGGGTTGCATTAAATGTGTAGATTGCTTTAGGTAGTGTAGACATTTTCACAATATTTATTCTTCCAATCCAGGAGCATGGAACATTTTTCCTTTCTTTGTGTCTAGGCATCCAAATATTCAAGGAAGAAGTACAACTTTCACTCTTTGCAGATGACATGATACTACCCAGAGGAAACACAATAGACTACACCAAAAAATTGCTGGAACTGATACAGTAACGTTTCAGGATACAAATTCAGTGTACAGAAATCTGTTGCATTTCTACACGTCAATGATAAAACAACACAAAGAGAAATCAGAGAATCAACCCCACTTACAATTGCTCCCAAGATAATACGATACCTGGGAAAAACCTAATTAAAGAGGTGACAGAACTGTACTTTGAAGACCATAAAACACTGATAAAAGAGATTAAAGAGGACAGAAATGGAAAGACATTCAATGCTTAGGGATTAGAAGAACAAATATTGTTAAAATGTCTATATTATCTAAAACAATCTACACATTTAATGCAATCCCCATTAAAATAGCAACAGCATTATTCACAGAACTAGAGCAAATAATCCTAAAACTTGTATAGAGCTGCAAAAGACCCCAAATAGTCAAAGGATTCTTGAAAAAGAAAGGCAAAGCTGAAGGTATAATTGCAGACTTCAAGTTATATCACAAAGCTCTAGCTATCAAGCAGTATGGTACTGGCACAAAAAATGTACACATTTTTAGGTCAGTGGAACAGAACAGAAAATCCAAAAATAGACCCACACCTATATGGTCAACTAACCTTTTCTTTTTTTTTTTTTCTAATGATTTTATTTATTTACTTGGCAGAGAGAAAGAGACAGAGGGATAAAGAGCAAAAGCAGGGGGAGGACAGGCAGAGGGAGAGGGATAAACAGGTTCCCCATTGAGCAGGGAGCCTGATAAGGAGTTTGATCCCAGAGTCTTGGGAGCATAACCTGAGCTGAAGGCAGTTGACCCCTATGGTCAACTAATGTTTGACAAAGCAGGAAAGAATATCCCATGAGAAAAAGACAGTTTCTTTAATAAAATTGTGTTGGGAAAACTGGACAGCAACATGCAGAAGCAGGAAATTGGACCACTTTCTTACAACATACACAAAAATAAATTCAAAATGGATAAAAGACCTAAATGTTAGACAGGAAACTATCAAAATCCTAGAGGATAACACAGGTGGTATAAACTATTTAACATTTACAATAGAGGGTTCTTTCTAGATAAGTCTCCTGAAGAACAAGAAACAAAAGCAAAATAAACTAATGGGACTTCATCAAAATAAAATATTTTGCACAGCAAAGGAAACAATCAATCAACAAAACCAAAAGGCAAGCTAGGGAATGGGAGAAGATATTTGCAAATGACATATCTGATAAAGGGTTAGTATCCAAAATATGTAAAAAACTTACAAAACTCTACACCCAAAAAAGGAATAGTTTAAAAATGGACAGAAGACATGATTAGACATTTTTCTGAAGAAGATATACAGATGGCCAAAAGATACATGAAAATATGTTCAACATTACTTATCATTAGGGAAATACAAATCAAAACTGCAATAAGATGTCACCTCACAGCTGTCAGAATGGCTAAAATCAATAACATAAGAAACAATAGATGTTGGCAAGGATGTGCAGAAATGGGAACCCTCTTGCACCATTGACGGGAATGCAAACTGGTGCCACTCTGGAAAACTGTATGTAGTGTCTTCAAAAAGTTAAAAAATAGAACTACCTATGATCCAGCAATTGCACTACAAGGTATTTGCCCAAATAATACAAAAATACTAATTCAGAGAGATAAATGCACCCTGACGTTTACATGAATAGACCTTTTTCTGAAACCTAATCTTAACCCTAACCCTAACTTCTTTCTCAAGTTTTATTACTTGGCATTACCTATGGTAATCAAATTATGGAAACAACCTAAGTGTCCAACAACTGATGAATAGATAAAGAAGTGGTATACATGTGTACCATGGAATATTGCTTATCCATAATAAGAATGAAATCTTATCATTTGCAAAGACATGGATGGGGAATCATAATAGAGAATATTGTGCTAAATGAAATAAATCAGAGAAAGATAAATACTATAAGATTTCACTAATATATGGAATTTAAGAAACAAAACAATCATAGGGGGTAAAAAAGGGAGAGGGAGGCAAACAAAGAAACAGACTCTTAACTATAGAGAACAAACTGATGGTTACCAGAGGGACGTTGTTGGGGGGAGCAATCAGTAAATTAGGTGATGGGGATTAAGGAGGACACTTGCTGTGATGAGCACCAGGTGTTGTATGGAAGTGCTGAATCCCTCTATTGTACACCTGAAACTAATATTACACTGTATGTTAACTAGACTTTAAGTAAAATCTTAAAACAAAACAAAACAAACAAAAAAACACTTATGTGTACTTGGAAAAAAACTTGAAGTGGAAAAGTACAGTTCTGACCATAATTAAAGGATGGATGACATTCTTTCAAGAAAATAAGAAATCCACGGGCATCTGAGTGAGTCAGTTAAACGTCTAGCCCTTGATTTTGGCTCAGGTCTTGATCTCAGGGCTGTGAGATCAAGCACCCCCCTCAGCCTCATGCTGAGTGTGGAGACTGCTTAAGATTCTCTCTGTTCCTCTCCTCTGTCCCTCCCCACCCCTGAGTTCTCTCTCTCCCCCCCTTGCAAATACATACATACATACATACTTACATACGTACATAAATAAGGAAAAAAAGGAATCCATGTATGAGATGAGTTAAATACAGGTCTCTCTCATTGAAAAATCATGTTCTCAGAACATTTTATAGGCAGATTTCAGTAAGTACAATGCTTAATTTTTCAACTGGTAACTCTACGCTTATTTGAAAAGAAGCAATTTAATGAGATGTTTTACATCAGAAGAACAAAATTAAAAAAAAAAAAAGAAACCAAAGCAAATGTGATATTCGCCCATTATACATTTTCTATTTAGATTTCACCTACTTAATCTAATAGTATCATTAATTTAAAATAAATTTAGGCAGTTTTAAGTTGTATATCAATTTCAAATCACATTTTTTTTCCTGCTGAGTTAAAAAAAGGCAAACAGAAACAGTGAAAAGAAGACTATTAAAAAAAAAAAAAAACAGTGAAAATCTCTCTGGTATTTTGTCAGCTTGGCATTCAGTAATCCTCAGGGGAAACTTGACTTCTGAATTCAACTTAATAGAAAAGCCCCTATGAACCCTGTCATGGGAATAACTATTATAGAATTTGACACAAGTGTAGACAAGCAGGATCATTGCAGCAGAAATACCTATAGCAATAAACTAAACTTTTTCTTGACATAAGAAATCTAAGTTTGGTGATTATCAATTAGGCAGCTAGAAAAAGCTGATGGGACAGTAAGCTGATGGAACAGTGAAACTAATTCTACTGGGGGTTGGAAGTACTAGAAAACTTTCCATTTTCGGTGAACATTTTGAAACCTATGGAAGAGCTATTATTATTATTAGACTACTCAAATCAGTATTTCAACTTACTGCAATAATCATTTGTGTGATTAAAATGAATAATAAGTTGGAAAAACAATCAATATATTAATTTTAAATATTTAGAAGCATGACATTATCAGGATAATGCATTTTGAAACAATAAATAATAATGCTTTACAATAATTTTAAGCAATGTCAAAGTAAAGGTAACACGCATAGAATCTATAGATTGTTCAAATTCATTTTTTAAAAGAGTAAAGTTTTATTTAAATTCCAGTTAACATGAAGTTAGTATTACCCTCAGGTGTACTATATAGTGATTCTATACTCCCTTATAACAACAGGTGCTCACCACAAGTGCACTTTTTTTTTAAAGATTTTTATTTATTTATTTGACAGAGAGAGAGATCACAAGCAGGCATAGAAGCAGGCAAAGAGAGAGGGGGAAGCAGGTTCCCTGCTGAGCAGAGAGCCCGATGTGGGGCTTGATCCCAGGACCCTGAGATCATGACTTGAGCCAAGGTTAGAGGCTTAACCCATTGAGCCACTCAGGCACCCCTCAAATAATTCTTTTAAGTGAAGAAATTAAAGTATTGAATATGTTGGTCTGGAGTATAAATAGGCAATGATCAGACTATCAATTCCGCTGATACATAAAATATGGAAAACAACATCATGCTGAAATTTATTTTGACAAAATAAATTGTTTACTTGTAAGAGAAAAAATCCACTTAATTTTCATACTATGGGCAATTAAAAAACAAATTTCTAAAATTAGAAACTTATATTCGTTAAAAACTAACAGGTCTGAGTTTTTATTCTATATGTAAGCTAATGAATTTCTCAGTCCCAGGTTCATAGATGCTGGGAGAAGACGTGAGACTCTGGGATTAAAAAAAAAAAAAAAAAGTTTTATTACTTACAGCAATGGCAGAAGGTACAAAATCAGCAATTTCTCAAATGGTACCAATTTCTTGTGCCCAATATCTACATAGTGAACCAAGATGACCAGGTAACACTTGCACATGCAGTGGGCTGCAGGACAGGAGAGACTCGAAACCAGTATGTTGGCCCACTGCTTCCAGTGATGACTCTCTCTATCCCAAGGCTGTTCACTATATATTATTGAAAATGTAGAAAAAAAATAATCCACTTCTGCTCACAAGTCATGGGAAACTGTGAAGACCCACGGAGAAGTGCCTACCAACAACACTTGTATTTTATTCACTAGTATATTATTCATGTTGAATAAATAATAAAAACAGAACTTTTGCCTTTCATAAGTCCACTTCTAGAAATTTACTGTTTCTTTACTTTGCCTTGTGTTGCACCATTGTTCTTAATTATGTTTTTCATTATCATTTTACTTCCTGGGTGCCTTTTAGGACATTTTTATTAACATAGAATTCATCAAATTTTAATACCACAGATATGCTGTACATCTGCTTAGGTATTATATATATTTGTGCTTCCAACCTAAAGAAAGTAAAATATTTTACACCTCAAAAACCAATTTTTGCCACCTTGTGGGTGATATTAACCTTGAGAATACATGTGTTACACTAATAAAAATTACTGATCATTTGTGTTGCACTAATAAAAATCAATAATGATCACTTCAGGGAATTTCCATTTAATTCTATATAAATTCTAACCCTTATCCAAAGAATTATGTTATTCATGAAGAACTCCTATAAAGTTAATAAAGAAAATATATTATTTCAATGACTCTTGTCAACAACTCTTTCAGTTAGAGAATATTATTGCCATTGTTGTTTCACAGATGAAGTAACTAAGGTATAGACAAATTCCATATATTCCATTTTCCCATCCCTAGGAAGTAGATAAGTAAGAAGTAGGATGTAACCCAAAAGGCTGTGACAGATTCCCTAATTCTTAAATTATATAATTGATCATGCAAATGTAATCTTTAGATTTTTTTCACACTCAAGTTAAATCTCAATCTGATATAGCTGCAAACAAACATATTTTATTCATATAATAATTATTTTAGAGTAGCTAAAATGACAAATAATAGCATACAAAGAGTAAGAGTGAAAGAGCAAAAGCAAAAGAGAAGCAAAAGTCAAGCCTTACTGGCTTTAATTTCAGATTACTTTTTCAATTTACTTAATATGCCATATCATACTGTATTCCTCTTATCCCTTAGAAGGCAATCTTTTTGATATAATTTTCTCTAGCTTCCTTTCTGCTATTTATATATCTTTCTCAAAATAATTTACCCTTCTTTGCAAATACTGGCATTATTTCTTGAACAAGATTTACTCTGTTCCTTTTTTAACCTCAAAATATTATCAAGAATAAAATTCTGAATAAATAATACTACATACCATGAAAAAGAGAGATACCTCTTTTACAATGTTCAGTTAGCAAACATATAATATAGTACATGCCTTTTAAAATCTTTGATAGTTTTAATGCTAAATTCAACATTTCATAATTTTATATTATTTCCAAATATTTCAATATCTTTGTTTTGAAATATTAACACATAAAAATGAATATAGCCAACATGAACATTTAGAGATTAACAATAATTTTTTCTTCCTATAATTATCTGAATGCTAAAATAAATAGAAATCCATATTGTCAAGACATTATTATATGAGGAAAATAGCCCAGGAAAGCATTTCCTCTCCCCAACCTCAGATGTACACACAAGTTTTTCACACATCCCTAATAATGATTGTTTATTCTTTTCTTCCAGCTTGATTTTTTTTTTTTAAGAAATAAGAAAAGAGGCATAAAAGAAACAATTTAAACAAAGAATCAGCATAGGAAAAGATGAAAAAGCTATGGAGAAAAATCTGACAGGAACTACTGTTAAAAACTGTCTAAGCTGTCAGAGCTGACAGTATTGAGAATCCCTACAGAGTACTGCATCCTCAGGAATGTCTAATAAAGGTGATGGCGCTGGGCTTATCAGGATTGTTGTGCTTTTCCCCATGGCTATAAGTCTAGTTTATGCACCTTTTTAAAGTGTGCATTAACTTCCTTTTAATAAATTGTGAAAGGTATTGTACATATAAAATAAGGAATACAGAGTATATGTGTAGGGAGAGAACACAAATAAATACTCATTTACTCATCACCCAGCTGAGGAAATAGAGTATCATCAATATCTTTAAAGTCCTTTATGTTTATAATACTCTCATAAAGTAATACATCTGGAAGATTACTTTGGAAAAAGAGTTATGGCATTTACTAACTTAACTCTATATCATTCTATTATTTACCTAAAAATCCCAAGGTCACAAGTTTGTAGTAAGTTAGTATAAATAAATCTTTAAAATGTACGGCAAACCCTCTGATAGATGGGAGGTAATAATTCCATAAAGTCTTAGATGGAGACTGAAATGGCATGGAGTTACTATGGCATTGGTCCACATTTTGTGTATAAAATATAGATTTCAGTTAAACAAAAGAGATACTACCATTAGACCCTACAGTCATAGCTCTCATGACACCGTATTTAGTAAAAGAAGGATTTGCAGATAGTGGGTCAGGTCTTCCAAACTCAAGAATACAGACAACAGCATAGTGTCAATTCTTGAGACTGCACCCAAGCAATTTTGGATTCCAGAAACTTGAAACTGGCTGTCCTATGGAGATAATAAATGTTTTCCACTTCAGAGAATGTTTTAAAAATACTACTACTCTGTAAGCAGAGAAAAATCATTCTCGATAAAAGGAAGAAACTATGCCCAATTCATTAGGTCTAATGTAGAAGAATATGGTATTCTAGAGTACAGGTAGAGATCCACACACACACACTAAGAAGAGAAAGTGATGTAAAGGAGGCAAAGACTGGATTGACGCAGCTGAGAGCCAAGGAATGCCAGAAGAAGTTGCCAGAAACAAGAGCATATTCTCCCCTTGAGCCTCCAGATCAAGTGTGGTCCTGCCAACATCTTGATTTTGGCCTATTGATCCTGATTCCTAACTTCTGGACTCCAGAACTATGATGGAACATGCTTCTACTGTTTTGGCATTGGGTATAGATCCAGAAGAATGGCAGAAATGTGTGCTGCTTTCACCTGAAACATTCAGGATACAGAACAATGTTGACTAAGACAACTTCTTAGAAGTATTTGTTTTCTAATAAAGTTATGTCATTTTGTCCTATAGAAACCAAGGGTCAGAATATAGCTAATGCATTTGATAGCTAAACACTTTAGTTGTCATTATAGCCACATCCTGTCAGATATCAGAAAGATTCCACAGGGTTAGTGGGTCTATGGGTAAAATTCCAATTTGAAACCCATTTCTCATGTTCATTGTGACAAGAGAGAGATTTTGAGGCTTCATTGCTATGGAACTATTTCATGAACAGGTATCAAAAACTAAAGCATTCTTATCATTGCCAATGATAATTCAAGGAGATGAGTTAATTCAACTTAGTGAAAACTTATGGCAGTGGAGAAGTAATTTAGCTGGGAAGCAATTAACATTATCAGGAGAAAAAGTTGCTTGTCTTTGATTTGCCTGGATTGAATAATGTGAGAATCCAAAACAGACTTGCCAATACCCAGACTTCAGAGGTCAAGGAGTAAAGCAACATGTCTTGGGAAATAAGTAACTTTAGAGTAATTAAACTCAAGCACAGGATGAAGGTGACTGGAAAGAGGAAAGGCAGGGAGACTTGGGACAGAATTTCTGCAAGACTCTACGAGACATAGTATAACAGTTGGAAGGTCACATATCAAGAACTATAAGTTACTGGTTGTTCCTTCCTAAGGAAGTTTACATGTATATTTGAATTTAACACATCCTGATACAGAGTCTGATTTACATCCTTAATTTTCAAGACCACCATGTTCATATATTATGTCTTGCTCTAAATTTGTTTTTTAGTAGTGAAACTTCTACACTTTTTAAAATGGCAAACTTATTTCAAAGAGAGTGACATATATTCATTCATTTAGTGATTTACTAAAATATTTAATGGGTGACACTACTCAACAAGCACTAGCTGACATTCTACCATGTCTCTGAAAAACAGAAATCTATACAAATCACACACACACACACACACAAACACACACACACACACACACACACACACACACACACACATCAGATATGGATAAATGCTAAGGAGGAAAAGAAAGTAGGGTGAGTGGGGGGTAAAAGGGGGACATTAGGTAGCAGGCAACATTACTCCCTTAAAAAGCATACAAAAGAAACTTCTTCCTTGAAAGATGGCAGTTAAACCCATCCCTGAAGGAATATGCTGCTCTCTGAGGGGACTATTCCAGCCAGGAGAGTATAATTAAAAGGACTCTTGAAAGAAAGCACTGACTCTGAAGGGAGAGCAGGAGACTTGGAAGGATGGATTAGAGAGAGCAAGTGGGAAGAGGCATCAGGTTACATCAGAGATGCAGGAGGCCATGTCTGTGAATATTGTAGGGGTTTGACTTTGATTCTCAATGACAGTCCCTAGTAGGGTTTTTGACCACGGAATGGCATGGTATCATCAGAGAAGGTAAAATTGTTTCCTCCATTCGGTCAGACCTAGAACTACAATAAAAATTCAAAATGTGCTAACTACATCACCCACTGGTTCACACTGGAACATACTTCTTTAAAACAATCATTTTTGTTTTGGTTTTGTTTTTCCATCCATATTTTTTTAGTTGTTATTTGTGTTTATTTTTACTTTATAGAATATTTAGTCCATGAGACACAAGCTCATGCTTTTCATCACTTGAATATAGTGTAACCAAGTTATGCTGTTTTGGTACTATTATTTCCATATACAAACTGAGCATTTTAATACCATTTTACAGTAAATCATTCCTAAAACTGAGGTGAAACTCTGAATACGTGTCCCCGCCATTAGTTTCATACTTAAACACTAAGACTATTTAATTTTTTTGATTTCATAAAATATTCAAACTTTGTTTATTGAAGATGTAAGTTGTTATACAATAAAAAGAAAAAGAAGTCACATATCCTTATTAGTAAATACTCAATAGTTTTCGAGTGGCACTCAGCAGTTTTTGCTGCTCTGGCATGGTATCATATGTTGATATAAGCGATGTGCTAACTAAAGAATTAGTCACATAGGAATCTCAAACTAATTTGAGATCATGTTTTAATTTGATCATGTTTTTGTTCAAAGAGAGAAATCATAAAGAATAACCAGGCAGTTGGTGCATTTTGCATAGAAATTAACCTTGTTTGAAGTTCTGATTCATTTTCATAGTTTATAAGATGTGTTTGGAGTAAATAAAGTTTTCTATCAAAACAAATCCCCAGGCCAAAATAAAACCCAGTGTTCACTTGTCAGGAAGACATCCATTCCTATGAGAAAAACTGCTGAATTTTCAATGTGCTTGATTGTACTATTTTCAGATCACACATTGACAAGCATTTTGCCCTGAAGATGGTATGGTCAAGCCTGTTTAAAATTCATAGATATTTTTCTCCTTACCAAGATGAATAGCTCAGCACTGAACATTTTATGTAGGTTAAAGCACCCCTCCCCACATTTTAAATGTTCCTGGCACTCTTATCATGCAACCTGAACAACTTTGACATTTCTCTACTTACCAGAATCTCATTACTACTAAAGTATAGCATTTAATTTCAGATTTGCAGACAGTGTTGTTCTCATTCATGTAAACTCTTACTTTCCCTGTAAACTTGTGGAGTGAGATTCATTGATTTAAAGTTAATCTTTTATGCTTCCCTGTAAATATGTACATTATAAAACATTGATCCAGAGTATTGATCTCTAAATATTCAAATTGAAGTGTCATAAAGTGTAGCCTTTCATCATATAGATAATGTTATCTTCCAAACTTATTAGTGGAAATTGTTATTTTAAAACTCAACATGGAAAATGCTGTGTAAGAAGTATTGTTTAGCTGGTTTTGCAGGCTGTATGCAAAGGAAAACACTTTTTCATTTGTAGTGAAATAAGGGTCACTAAGGTAGGGTATGACAAAACTTGAGACTTTTGGAGATTACTAAAATTTATGATTTAAACTTCCGGATTGCAGTCTGGAAATAGAACTTTGTGGACCATGTAGATTTAAATACTTATTAATAAACATTCACATATACACCTCAAAAAAGATATACAATGGATTACTACAATGAATGTTTTTCTCCATCTGTAAAGAAAAAGATAAAAATCCCTGGTCAGTATGGTTTAGAGAAAAAAGGAAAACTCAAATATTTATATGTTTAAATAAATGAGATCTCCAGGGTGGAACTGTGATAATTGCTGTTGATCATGTTTCTGCGAAAGTGAGCGGCCTAATATGCCGTGCAGAAAAATGTCCCGATTTTCCAGATTTTTAAATTCTTCACGTAAAGCCAAATTAATTAAGATTATTGCATTAATTTTCTATTGCTGTGTGAGAAATTACCATATAACTTAGTGCCTTAAACAACATCCATTTGATGGTTTCCAGTTCTGTAAGCCAAAAGTCAGTTGACATTAACATTTTTCTGCCTATGATCCCATCAGGCTGAAATGAAGGTGTTGATTAGACTGGACTCTTACGTGGAGGTTATGGGGAAGAATTTGCTACAGGGTGCGTTTAAATTTTTGTTAGAATTCATTTCCTTGTGGCCACAGTATGTAGTTCCCATTTCCTTCCTGGCTGTCAGCTGGGGATTATAGGACCTAGGGGTCACCCACATTCCTCATTTATATGTGAGCCCTCTCTTTCTGTAAGTGAGCAACATCAGGTCAAATCTTTTTCACCCCCAGAATCTCTCTGACTTTCCCTTCTGCTACCAGCTGGAGAAAATCAGAATGTGGGATATTCCTCTTAGAGGGTTCTTTTGATTAGACTGTGCCCACCCAGATAATCTCCTTATTGATTAACTGAAAGTTAACCGGCTAAGTCAAGTTAATTACATCTGAAAAATTCCTCACATCAGAGAACTCTCTTTTCTGATTTAAGGTAACTTATAATCATGGTTGTGATAACTGTCAAACTTTGGGATTAGGGATATTCCTAATTAGGGATGGAAGGAAATCTTGGTAGAGGGGTCCTATTTTAGAACTCTGCCTACCACAATTCCCTAAGACACTTTGTGATCTGATTTTTATTTTTACTTATTTTGTTTATTTATTTTTGTAGAATATAGAGACTCTGAGGGCAGAATTTTTGCCCTTTTGTCCAACCTGTATCTTATTCATAGTTACTAGTCCTCTGGGATGTTATATTGTTCTTGCCCAATATACTCTATCTTTACAATTTGATTGAATATTTCATTTTTCAGTTTATGATCTTTAAATCTTCAAATATTAATGACCACATATGTTTCTTAAGTATAGCATTTCTTTTTATACCAGTTATTAACCAGTGATATGCTCTACAAAAGATCTGGCTGTCTGAATCTTTGGAAATTCTGGGAATAGCTCTGGCCCGTTCTTTAGTTTTCTAGTGTTCTTTCTAGTAAAGAAACAATTATTTTATTTGTGTTTTCTGCCTTTTTGTTTCCTTCTTCTTCTGGAGTAACTAGGAGTTTTATATTATACTTGGATTTTAATGTGATTGGCTTCTTCCCCTTTAACGTTTAAATAAAAGTAGATTCCTTTCTCCCTCAATCTCCTATAACCTTCACCATCTGTAGATGCCTTTGTCTATTATTTCAAAGAAAATGAAAGAAAAGTAAGATTCCATTAGTTGGAAAAGCCACGAACTGGTTTTCCATGAATCTGTTTCTTCCTACATTCCACATTTATAATGATAGACTCTTGTGTGTCAGGTACAATTCTAGTTCATGGATATAAAATTTTGGCCTACAATGTAAGACTCCTTTCATTCCTTCAGTGGTTGCTGAACACAGCAGACAACTAAAGAAAATCTGTGTATAATGTTGGGGTGGCTAAATATATGGAGAGAAAAGATAATAAAGTAGGAAGAGGAAGAGAAAATAGTATCATGGTCGGATGGGGAGAGTTGTTCTCTTAAATTTGATGTTTAGGCAATGACTTGGGAGAAGACTTGAGGGTGATGAGGAAACAAACAATAAACAAACAAGCAGGATTTCTGAGGAAAGAAGTTGCAGCCAGAAAACAGCAAGCCCAAAGCTCTGACACTCAAGCATGTCCGCTGTATTCGAAGAAAAGTTTGGTCATCCATGTGGCTACAATGAAGGGTGAAGAGAGAAAAACAGAGTAATGCCTGGATTATTTCAGGACCTGTCTGTTATGGTAAAGACTAGCTTTTAATTCTGAATGAAATAGGAAGTCATTGGAAGATTTTGATCAGAAAGTAATAGGATCTGATGTCATTCATTTTTAAAGAATCACTCTGAAAGGTTTTCAAAGCACAAAGATATAGGAGGTAAGAAGCTGAAGCAGGGAGATCAGTTGGGCACTACAGCAATTATCCAAGCAATGTGCTCGTCTGTATTGCTATCCTATTCTTGTTTTTGTTTTTGTTGTTGTTGTCTTGTTTTAAATTTTAATTTCAGTATAGGTAGCATACAGTGTTATATCAGTTTCAGGTGTACAATGTAGTGATTCAACAATTCCTTACATTACGCAGGGCTCATCGTCGTAGTTGTACTCTTAATCTTTCTAAGCTCTGAACTATTGCCCTATTTAAAATCATTAAGAACCTTTCTGGTCCTCTGCATGTAAAGTTTTTTTTTTTTTTTCATTTTATTTATTTTTTCAGTGTAACAGGCCATCAAAAGAAATGAAATCATGCCATTTGCGACGACGTGGATGGAACTAGAGCGTATCATGCTTAGTGAAATAAGTCAATCGGAGCACTGGGTGTTGTGCATGTAAAGTTTTAACCCCTTAAAATGATGTACATAATCATTCATTCATTCATGATATACTCACTGTACTTCTTCATGGATATTTTATAATCCTTTATACTTTCTCTGAGAGTACCTATTATAATAAAATAAATCATTTTCTATGTTTTTATTTCTGCCTATGTATATGTTCATAACTAAAGTGTATTAGGCATATTATAGTGATTTTGGCCAGACCAAAATCATTGGTTTATATTGATATATGTATATAATTAAATATGTATTTTTAATTATATATATTCTAATTTAGTGAATATATAATTAGTATTTGTTTAAATTGACTCTAATTACTCTTCCAGCTTTTTATATTATAAAAATACATAGTTGTTTCAAACTGAATACTTAATCTGTTAGAGAAAATACTAAATTGAAAGTAAGTGCACTTTCATGTATCCTGGGTTGAAAGATATGTACACTGAACACTTATTCTCATATTGTTCACTATAAAATGATCAATATGTATTTGATCCCCTTTAGATCACATTTAGGAAGATAGGTTACTGAAATAGCAAATTGCCATCATTATAGTTTGACTTCATCTATAAGGCAGTTCCATGCTGGTATTTGGAAGACGGCTGTACTTTCTAATGCATTGAAAACCACTGTGGGATTTATTTTTTCAGAGACATTGCTCAAGTCCATGAAGCTTCATGTCATGAAGCAAGCATAGCTGAGCTTACTTTATTACAGAGCCTTGAAATAAATTGTTGTGACCCACATAACTTGCATTCTCTTTCAGAAATGTATATAATTTCTCAAGGGATCTTGTGAAATGCTGCAGAGTGCCAAACAGTATTATATGTTAGGCAATAAAGCCTATAGATTCATACAGAAAAAAAAAATGATACAGATAATATGGAAAGGGGAAATTGGGCTTTTGAGGTCACTTTGGTGTGATGAGAATGCTGAGTTGAGTAGCTATGTGAGCCATATCTGAAGGTGTGCCATATGATACTTTATCTTCATCTGAAATGAAAAGGTTAGCTATGTTATCTTGGAATTAACAGAATACCACATAGCCAGAGATTCAGAATTAAAACTTGGAAATCAGAAAAAAATTAGAGTATTATTTGATTTTGTATATGTTATGAGCAAAAAATATCTTTCCTCAAACCTATGTACTGATTTTGACAGAAACTTATGAGTAAAAAATGTAATCATTTGGATCTCATATTTTAAGTTGTAACTTGGTACAAAATTATATATCATCTTTTTCTCTAAAACCATTTTTTTCAAATGTAGCATCAGGAAATGGGTCTTTTCCTTTTTGTCCTTATCAATCATATTGATTTTAGTTAGTTACACATATTTTGCATCATATGTCCTCATAGGTTGACTTGCTGTCCATTCATTTAAATACATAGACATATAGTCTACATAGTCTATGTACAAAGACTATGTACAAAAATGCATAAAGAGTCAACTTTCATAGATATATCATAGATACATGATAGATTGGATAATGGGTAACTACAAAACGACGGTAATTCACTTTGAATTCTCTCCATGTTCCAAGATGGCTCACCACTGTATTCACCAGCCAGAGAGCAGGAAGGAGGAAAAAGAAAATGTAAGAAGCATTCTTCTTCTTTTTAAGTAAAGATCTTTCAAAGTTTGATCATCAGTTCTCATTTTTCAGGAGACAGTTGTATGGTAAAAGAGTCTGGGAAGTATAATCTTTGCCTTCATAAACATGAGAGCAGCTAAATTTCAGGGTTGTGTTGGGGTGCCTTGGTGGTTCAGTGGATTAAGTGTCAGCCTTCAGCTCGGTCATGATCCCAGCCCAGCATCCTGTGAGATCCGATTGTCCTGGGATCAAGCAAGCATCTGGCTTCCTGAGTGTAGGTCTCCCTGCTGGGTGGGAAACCTGCTTCTCTCTCTCCCTTTGCTGCTCTCTTTGTTCATTTTCTCTCTCAGATAAATAAATAAAATCTTTAAAAAAATAAATTTCATTGGGGTACAGGTGGCCCTTCTTTTCACTACATCTGTATCGTTGGGGTAAATGCCAAGTAGTGCAACTGCAGGTCATAGGGAAGCTCTATTTTTAATTTCTTGAGGAATCTCCACACTGTTCTCCAAAGTGGCTGCACCAACTTGCATTCCCATCAACAGTGTAAGAGGGTTCCGCATTCTCCACATCCTCTCCAACACATGTTGTTTCCTGTCTTGCTAATTTTGGCCATTCTAACTGGTGTAAGGTGATATCTCAATGTGGTTTTAATTTGAATCTCCCTGATGGCTAGTGATGGCCACCAAACTGTGGAAAGAACCAAGATGCCCTTCAACGGACGAATGGATAAGGAAGATGTGGTCCATATACACTATGGAGTATTATGCCTCCATCAGAAAGGATGAATACCCAACTTTTGTAGCAACATGGACAGGACTGGAAGAGATTATACTGAGTGTAATAAGTCAAGCAGAGAGAGTCAGTTATCATATGGTTTCACTTATTTGTGGAGCATAACAAATAACATGGAGGATATGGAGAGATGGAGAGGAGAAGGGAGTTGAAGGAAATTGGAAGGGGAGATGAACCATGAGAGACTATGGACTCTGAAAAACAACCTGAGGGTTTTGAAGGGGCGGGGGGTGGGAGGTTGGGGGAACCAGTGGTGGGTAATAGGGAGGGCACGTATTGCATGGAGCACTGGGTGTGGTGCAAAAACAATGAATACTGTTACACTGAAAAGAAATTAAAAAAAAAAAAAAATCCAGGATCTTGTTGCTAAAGATGAAAGAAAGGATGGATCTGGGAAATATCTGGCAATCTCTGCGCAGACAGTGTGCACAGGTTGATGAAGACAGCATGCCAAAGAATAATGATTATGGCAAAATACCAAAAGTGTAACTTAAGGAATTTAAATAAAGTGGATGGTGATCTAGAATCATAAACTATTTATTTTAATAATCAATAGCTGCTTATTCTACTTCTCCTCTTCAGAATGTCTATTGGACATTTTTACGTCATTTGCAGGGCATGTTGTTAGTAGCATTTAATATTTCACTCATTTCTTTTTTCTCTTTTTTCCCTTTTGTTCTGTGTTTTGAGGGAAATCCTTAAGTTAGTTCTTCCAGTGAATGACTTTATTTTTCAACCTATGCCTGTTATGTTGTTCAATCCATTGACTGGTGCAGTTTAAAAATGAGCATCATATGGCTAGACTATCAACTTTTGTACCACCCTGTTTTGTTTATTTTAATGAACATAATTCTTTATTAACCATTTTAGCTAACACAATAAATTAAAGAAGTCCCAAGGATTAATTTTGTTGAGTTCAGTGTTCTCTAACTCTTGATTTTCCTGAAATAATTGCTCACCATATTTTTAAAAAGGTCAGTTAAACCAGATTGGGAAATTTGAGTCTGATTTCTCAATCCAAGTAAGAACCCCTGTTTGCATGAAAGTCAATGCTGAATTTGATTACAGGCACTTTGCTTCCAGAGTGTGTGCAAAAGTCAAGTCTGGAAACACGATCAAGGGATGGCATTTTGGGCCCTGTCAAACCTCTCTAGTGTTAGCATTACCTCGGCATTTGTGGGTCCTCCCTTGACAGAGTTCTATCTAGGGTCTGCCTCTGGTCTAGGTTTCTTGGTGAATTCAGCTACTTCATATGGGAGAAAATGCTTAGTGGTTTTTATTGTCCTATGATTAATGTCCTAGTAGAAATCCTTCAATTCTCCCAGCATTGAGTTTCTTACTATGGGACAGAATTTTCCAGCTTCAGTAGTGTTGATATTTTGGGCCAGATAATTCTTTGCTGTGAAGGGCTATTCTGGAAATTGTAGGCTATTAGTGGCATCCTTGCTTCTGTTGTCTATATGCCAGAAACGCACAGTACCCCTAATTCAATGCCAACTCATTACAACCAAAAACGTCTTTAGACATTGCCAGGTGTCCTTTGGGTAGGGGGAGTTGAAAACAACTGCTTTAGGATTATATGGGGGGATGGGGAAGATTGCTCATTAAAAAAAGAAAAAAAAAGATGTTGTGGCAAGATATGTTGTTGTCACTCTGGAATTCTAGACACTTCTAATTTTGTGTGGTTGGTTTTTTTGTTTGTTTGTTTGTTTTTTCCAGGAAATTCTAATACAACTTCCTACTGAAAAGCACTGTTTCTGAGGTTTCCGATTATGTGCTTTTACTTGACTACCCACCACCATTTTATAATACTGGCCAATACTTTTTTTAGAATTCTCTTTTCCCTTGAATTCTAGACAACACTATCTCCTCGTTTTTCTTTGGCCTCATTTGTTCTTTGCTCCCAGTGTTTCCCCATTCTGACACTCTAGTTCAGCTCTGCTAATATAGCACCTTGTGTCTATATACTTAGAGCACAGGTTATGGAATAAAACAGCCTGGGTGGAAAATGTCTGGCTTTCAGCTATCTAAGCTGAATTGTCCTAAGACTCATTTTTGCTTCTGTAAGGTGTGGACTAGTAACAGGTACCTCATGATGGTAATTTTGTTAAATAATATATACAATTCAGTTAATGCTTTTAACACAGATCCTGATACACAGAAAGTACTCCATAAATGTTGAACTGTGTTTGCATAGTGCACATTATTTTCTGTTGATATTGAAGATTTGCTGGAAAGCTAGATTCTCAGTTCTTTGAGGGTCAAGAATTCAGTTTTTAAGATGGGTTATTCTAAATTACTAACATAGTGTCTGATCCATAAGAATATGTTGAGTAATATATGTGCATGCATATATGAGTGTGTGTGCATGTATACATATGATGGAATTACGTAAGACTGTACTTAAAAATAATTAAGATAATTAAGAATATAAAAATTATTATTTTTTAAAAATATTTTATTTATTTATTAGACACAGAGAGAGAGATCACAAGCAGGCAGAGAGGCAGACAGAGAGAGAGGAGGAAGCAGGCCCACTGCCGAGCAGAGAGCCCAACATGGGTCTCGATCCCAGGACCCTGGGATCACGACCCGAGACAAAGGCAGAGGCCCAACCCACTGAGGCACCAAGGCGCCCCTAAAAATTATTTTGCATGTCACCAGTACTTAACTTTTCTAGCACTGTTATTTATAAGTCAATTAATATGTGTACAATATACAGAATTAAACTAATCAATGTTCCTTTATTTGGATTGTTACATTTCTAACATTTGGTAAAAAAATGCCTACTATTTTAACTACCTAATAGAAAAATATATAAACATTTAACAAAAATTTGATAATTTTTGAGATCTTCACAACATCAATGTAAGAGGGCTTTTAAATGCAAAGCAATATTATAGTAGTGATATTAGTAATGTAGTAAATTTATTTTCAATTCTGTGCAACAATAGTCAGTTAAAAGAGATACACCTAGGATATGAAGCATTCAAATATGAGTCAGAGATGTCCCCTATTCTAAGTAGTTCACAATTTAGAAAAAATAAATCATTTATTTAAAAAAAATGACCTCTAATAAAGGGTAGATGGATCTTTGGGATACGAAGAAAAAAGAGATTAATTTAACCTTAAAGAATCGGACATCTCAGGTAAACTTAATAATGTCAAATTGACTCAAGTTTGACAAATGGCAAAATATTTCCTAGAAATGAAAAGCATATTAATTACAGGAAATAACTTGAGTAAAGTTATTGAGTTGTGGGAATGACATTCATACCCATAAAAGCAGTTCAGTGTGGATGAGTGTAAAATTTGTGGAAAGAGAAAGCCAAAGAATTAGATTATAATCAGTTTCTACAATACATTGAATTTATTTTTTTTTTTTTGAAGACCTCATTTATTTATTTGACAGATAGAGACCGTGAGTAGGCAGAGAGGCAGGCAGAGAGAGAGAGAGGAGGAAGCCGGCTCCCTGTTGAGCAGAGACCCCGATGGGGGGCTCAATCCCAGGACCGTGAGATCATGACCTGAGCCGAAGGCAGAGGCTTTAACCCACTGAGCCACACAGGTGCCCCACAATACATTGAATTTAGCATACAAACTGGTTTAACCATTTTTACGTAGGTATTGCTGGCTTAGTGAGAGAACTATGAACAAGGGGATTGTGAGATATGAATTATCTTTTTTTAAACTTCTAAGTGTGATGCAATGTGAAATCTGTGTTAATTGAAGAAAAAAATAGAGGAGGTAAGGAAACAAGAAATGATGGAGACCTCAGTCAAACTGTGTTTTAGAATGAGAGATCAATAAAAGAAGTGGAGAGAGACTTAATAGTTTACATATTGCATGCTGCTGGTGAAAGATTGCTGGCCACTACAAATGGCCATAACATTAATAGTAAGGGAAAAAAAGAAAAAAAATCATTATTGGGAGTAATTCTATAAAAATACCTTTAAAAATATTTTGATAGATTTTCCTAATCTTGTAGAGATAGGGATAAAGGTAAAGATGATTATGGTTAAATGAAAAAGATTTTTGCAAAACATCAGAAACTTCTAATTATAACTTGCTATAGTAGAAGCTGATGAAAAAGTGATAAGCTTTAAATGTCTATCAATAATGTTTTCCTAATGTTTCCTAATGTTTGTAAGTTTATCACCAATCTGTATTGGTGAAGAATAAATATGAAAATAGTACAATCATCTTATAAAGATCGGAACAACTTCCACTGATTGTTGTTTTATTTGACACTGTGTCATGAAGTTTGTATTAACATTAGTAATGTCAAACTTTTTTGCAGACAGATGAGATACCATTATGTATTTAATGATACCTTAACAGTATATTGATGATCGCATTACAACATTTATATAGGAACTTAAGCATTTTTAATCTGCTGTCAGATTAAACCAGTTGGAGAAAAATGTGCTTGAATGTTCCACTGTTACTTTCTGTCTTTGACATCAAGCTTTGGAACAGCAGAATTCAGTGAATTATAGCCTGTTATATTTTAGATGTTTGTAAAGAAATATGTGACTCAATTAAATTTCCCAAAGCTTATTTCTGTAGGCAAAATACATTATCAGTTGTTGGATGTCTGCTGACACAAATGTGAAGTCACAGTTATGGCTACATATTTATTTGCACAAACCAGCTCTTTTAAAGAACAGTGTTTATTCTTTAGAGCAGTTTTGAGTGCACATTACAATTGAGCAGAAGGTACAGATATTTCCATATTCCCCTGTCCACACACGGTCATAGTCTCTCCCATTATCCAAACCACCTCCAGCCAGAGTGGGGAATCTGGTACAATTGATAAATCTATACCAACACATAATTATCACCTAGAGAACATAGTTTACTTTAGAGTTTTGATGATGTATATTCTGTAAGTTTGGACAAATGTATAATGACATGTATTCACCATTAGAGTAACATACAGAATAGTTTCACTGCTCTAAAACTGCCCTGTGCTCCACTTATTCATCCCTCTGTCCTTTCTATTAGCTGTCTTTAAGTGGTGTGAAAAAAAAACATGTTAAGCTTTCAGACAGAAATGATACAAAAATAAGAAAGGCAGAATGGATACAATGAAGTAAATGCCTGTCACTTTTATTGAAGTGATGAATTAATGTAATTTTAGTTTAAAAGAGTTAATTAAATATATTTTATAGATCAACATATTTTTATGATGATTTCATGTTTTTAATAAAATGGAGGTTCTAATTTCATTTTTCTGCATGTGGCTGTCCAATTTTCCCAGCACCATTTATTGAAGAGGCTGTCTTTTTTCCATTGGACATTCTTTCCTGCTTTGTCAAAGATGAGTTGACCATAGAGTTGAGGGTCGATTTCTGGGCTCTCTATTCTGTTCCACTGGTCTATGTGTCTGTTTTTGTGCCAGTACCATGCTGTCTTGATGATGACAGCTTTGTAATAGAGCTTGAAGTCCGGAATTGTGATGCCACCAACTTTGACTTTGTTCTTCAATATTCCTTTGGCTATTCGAGGTCTTTTCTGGTTCCATATAAATTTTAGGATTATTTGTTCCATTTCTTTGAAAAAAATGGATGGTATTTTGATAGGGATTGCATTAAATGTGTAGATTGCTTTAGGTAGCATAGACATTTTCACAATATTTATTCTTCCAATCCAGGAGCATGGAACATTTTTCCATTTTTTTGTGTCTTCCTCAATTTCTTTCATGAGTACTTTATAATTTTCTGTGTATAGATTCTTCATCTCTTTGGTTAGGTTTATTCCTAGGTATCTTATAGTTTTGGGTACAATTGTAAATGGGATTGACTCCTTAATTTCTCTTTCTTCAGTCTTGTTGTTGGTGTACAGAAATGCAACTGATTTCTGTGCATTGATTTTATATCCTGACACTTTACTGAATTCCTGTACAAGTTCTAGCAGTTTTGGAGTGGAGTCTTTTGGGTTTTCCACATATAGTATCATATCATCTGTGAAGAGTGATAGTTTGACTTCTTCTTCCTTACACCACACACGAAAATAGACTCCAAATGGATGAAGGACCTCAATGTGAGAAAGGAATCCATCAAAATCCTTGAGGAGAATGCAGGCAGCAACCTCTTCGACCTCAGCCGCAGCAACATCTTCCTAGGAACAACGGCAAAGGCAAGGGAAGCAAGGGCGAAAATGAACTATTGGGATTTCATCAAGATCAAAAGCTTTTGCACAGCAAAGGAAACAGTTAACAAAACCAAAAGACAGCTGACAGAATGGGAGAAGATATTTGCAAACGACATATCAGATAAAGGGCTAGTATCCAAAATCTATAAGGAACTTAGCAAACTCAACACCCAAAGAACAAACAATCCAATCAAGAAATGGGCAGAGGACATGAACAGACATTTCTGCAAAGAAGACATCCAGATGGCCAACAGACACATGAAAAAGTGCTCCACGTCACTCGGCATCAGGGAAATACAAATCAAAACCACAATGAGATATCACCTCACACCAGTCAGAATGGCTAAAATGAACAAGTCAGGAAATGACAGATGCTGGCGAGGATGTGGAGAAAGGGGAACCCTCCTCCACTGTTGGTGGGAATGCAAGCTGGTGCAACCACTCTGGAAAACAGCATGGAGGTTCCTCAAAATGTTGAAAATAGAACTACCCTATGACCCAGCAATTGCACTACTGGGTATTTACCCTAAAGATACAAACATAGTGATCCGAAGGGGCACGTGTACCCGAATGTTTATAGCAGCAATGTCTACAATAGCCAGACTATGGAAAGAACCTAGATGTCCATCAACAGATGAATGGATCAAGAAGATGTGGTATATATACACAATGGAATACTATGCAGCCATCAAAAGAAATGAAATCTTGCCATTTGCGACGACGTGGATGGAACTAGAGCGTATCATGCTTAGTGAAATAAGTCAATCGGAGAAAGACAACTATCATATGATCTCCCTGATATGAGGACATGGAGAAGCAACATGGGGGGGTAGGGGGATAGGAGAAGAATAAATGAAACAAGATGGGATTGGGAGGGAGACAAACCATAAATGACTCTTAATCTCACAAAACAAACTGGGGGTTGCTGGGGGGAGGTGGGATTGGGAGAGGGGGAGGGGGCTATGGACATTGGGGAGGGGAGGCGAACCATAAGAGACTATGGACTCTGAAAAACAACCTGAGGGTTTTGAAGGGTCAGGGGTGGGAGGTTGGGGGAACAGGTGGTGGGTGATGGGGAGGGCACGTTTTGCATGGAGCACTGGGTGTTGTGCAAAAAGAATGAATACTGTTACGCTGAAAAAAAATAAATAAATAAATAAAAAAAAAAAAAAAAAAAAAGAAATATTGATAATTCAAAAAAAAAAAAAAAAAAAATGGAGGTTCTAAAATTGTGATTCATTACTACTATTCTTATTCCAGAACTATAAAGATGCAAAATACACCTTGAAAAAAATAGCACATCTATAGTGATGTATGCCTTGGTCGTTTTAAAAGTAGTGTCAGAATTTCAGATATTTGTATTTGTGAGTAAATGAACAAATCATTTGAAACATCAAAAGAATTAATTCAATTCCAAGTACTGTTGCCATTTATTTTACTTGGGAAATGAATATTTATTTTAATGTAGATTAGAATTAATTTTCATTTCTGTTTTAGTCATCCATAAAACCATGTATGAAATATAGTAAAAAGAGAAAACAGAGTAACTTAATGTCATATAATCTGTCTCAAACAGAGGTTATTTGTTTAAGTATATTTTCTTTAACTTTGCCATTAGAACAGAAGTCTGCCAAGACATAATTTTCTTCAAAACTTAATCACATTACTTTTGAACACCAGAATTAAAAATAACTGCTATTTTTTATATTCCTTTTGGTCTCCTAGAATTCCATGAAAGCTTTATTGTAGTTTACCATACAACTATAACAAAAACTTTAAAATATATATATACCATATAAAAGTCTGAAAAAGAAGCACAGTCCTAAGATTGAAAATTCGGGAAAACAAAAAAAAAAAAGGCAAATTCAACTCTGAGCCCCACTAAATGTAAAATTTGAGCAGCAATGTTTTATTCTCTTCTGAGTTTTCAAACCAAAACCTGAATCACAATAATTTACATGATTAATGTTGAATAAAACTAAATTCATGTCAATTCTCAAGAAAGAGACCTTCAAAGCATATCTCTAATTTAAACAATTTTGTTCTCTTTCTCTATCTCACACACATAAATCACCAACATCTTGCATCTGGACTAATAAAGTATTTTCCTGATTGGTCCTCTTCCCCTTTTTACTATTCTCCTGTGCACACACGGTATGTTCTCCATACACAAATGTGATCCTTTAATAATGATCAAATGTTACATTATTTCTTCCAGAAAACCTCCAGTGGTTATCTAAAATCCTAAGAATGATGTGTGAACTTTTTTATTCTGACATGTATATTCACATGTTATACCCTGAACATCACTATGGCTTATCTAACACTTTTCCCATCTCTTCCATTCCAGTCACACTGGAATGTGTGTTCTACCATTGTTCTACCATTCTAGAACACTGCACAAAAACTCTTAAAGCAAGGACTTGACATGTGCCAATACCAAAACATGAAATGCTCTTAATTCTGATATGCAAACATCTGGCTCCCTTGTTTCATGCCTGAAAGGTCAGGTGTCCTTCCTTACAAACCTGTATTTAAAAAAAAAAAAAAAAAATTCACTGAGTCTTGTGCAAATGTCACCTCAGTGAAGACTTCTCTGACCACCCTGGCAAGCCCTCTCAAACTTCCTTGATTTGTATTTCTCCATATATTAGAAGGAAGCATTCACTTCCTTCTAACATACTATCTTACACTGTTTCTGTTTTTGTCTTTCAGTCCTAGAATGAAAGCTTCTTGTGGGAAACAATTTTTGTTTTCTTTGTTCATTGCAGTATCCCCAGTGCCTAGAATAGTGTATAGTACCTTGTAGGTGCTGAATAAACATTTGTCGGCTGAATGAATACTATGAATTAATTTTTTTAAAAAGCAAACCTAGTCTTTATCTGATCTATTTCTTATCTTATTTAACTTGTCTACATAACATTTAATATTATCCATTATTGTTGTATGCTTATTGATATTTATGTGTCTGTATTGTAATTTAGCCCTGTAAGCTGAGGAACTGTTTTGGTCTGTTTTAATGAGACCACAGGACACAATGTAGTATTCAACACATATAGAGAAGTCAATAAAATTTTAGCAAACAATGCAAGAATTCATAATTGACACAAAATTGGCACTTAATACTGAAAGAATTTATTTGAAGAGTTCTCATAAAAGGGAATGCGATGTTGGTCAACATCTGTGACAATTTATCTAAATGGTAGAACAGTTGGTCTTGTAGAACTTTACAAATGTAAGTCAAGCTTTAATTTCAAAACATTACTGAGGAAAAGCAATACTTTTAGGGTAAGGCATGAAGGAGGGACATGCAAAACAATGTGACCTAAGCTGCAGCTTTGTGTGTTTCCTGCTCAGTCCTTGTATAATAAATAAATTAGAAGAATCATTGATGACGCCCTTCATATGCTGTCCATAAGTTTCTCTCAAAGGGGCTTTTGATCAAAATTTGGCAATAAAAATCTGATGTTATATTTTGCACATGGACTTGGAACTTTAAATATAGCATCAATCCCATACCAAGAAGAAAATGATTCATTAATCACATAACTATATGTTGTTTAAAATATTTTCCATAACTTTGAAGTTTTGATTTAAACTTAAAAATGATTGCTGCCTTTTTAATTGTCTCCTGGGGTTGACACCACTTCCTGTAGACCTGAGCTGGCTTTTCATCAGCAAAGACATCTTTCCATAAAAGACTAATATTAGTGTGGAGGTATGTCAGAATTTCTTTTATTCCATGTTGGTAACTGTTTTTGAATTTTTAGTCTAATTCTAAAAGCCCCTCAAGAGTCTATCTAAATGTTGAGTCTCTAAATCTTAGTCTAGAAATATATTTTTTCAGTTCAAAATTTTACTATTAGAAATACTAATATAAATTTAAAAGTTACAGATTTTATGAAAAAAATATTTTTCTCCTCCTTATTCTTGTACATTTATTCCTAATTCTTTTTAGTATAACAAAGTCCTGAAGACCAGCATCGTATTTATTATGCCTAATTTTCTTGTGAGAAATATATAAGAAAGTTGTCATTTTTTCCCAAATGGCCCATCACTAGATTGGCCAAAGGTGAAAAGATAAAACTTTGGGAATTTATTCTGACGGTTAAAGTGGAAATGGTTTTATATCTGGATTAGATAGAAAATCCAAAGTTTTTCTTAGAGTAGTTTATTTCTCTTATTAGGAAATTAATGCTTCGGATAATCCATCAATATTTAGTGAGAAATCTTGATGATCTAAAGAGAAAAATTATAGTGATAAGTGCAAAAAATATAAATGATTGATTTAAAATTTAGGGTCAATATCAATCTGACATTTTATTAGTGTGTTATTTTAAAGTACTATTTCTATTGCTAAAAAATACTAAAATTAATTGTATTGTCCACATTTTGTTAATGTCAAATAGCTTTTTTGTCCTGGAAACATCAGTTTTATGAAATGCATCACGCAAAGAAAAGGAAGAATTCTCTATTAAAGTGGTAATATGTGTGGTATATTCTGATTTTGGATAGTCATGTATGCATTAGCATGCTAAATGTTATCAAAAGTTGTGTAGGGGCGCCTGGGTGGCTTAATGGGTTAAAGCCTCTGCCTTCAGCTCAGGTCATGATTCCAGGGTGCTGGGAACTAGCCTGGCATCAGGCTCTCTGCTCAGTGGGGAGCCTGCTTCCTCCTCTCTTTCTGCCTGCCTCTCTGCCTACTTGTGACTTCTCTCTCTGTCAAATAAATAAATAAATAAAATCTTAAAAAAAAAAAAAAGTTGTGTAAACACCCCAAATACTGAAGCAGACAATCTGCTTTACTTTAATGAAAGTTATGTTGAATGGAATGCAAAGTAAGAAATGGAAACAAAGAGAGTCTTCCTCTCACATACATTAAAAGGAAAAAAGTTCATATGCACACATATTATAAGACATATTTTTTTAAAAATTAAAGCTAAATAATATAGCTTTCTAATATATAGGTAGATGTGAACATCTATATTTATATAATATTTTATTTATTTATTTGACAGAGAGAAAGACAATGAGAGAGGGAACACAAGCAGGGGGAGTGGGAGAGGGAGAAGCAGGCTCCCCACTGAGCAGGGAGCCAGATGCAGTGCTTGATCCCAGGACCCCTGATCATGACCTGAACCAAAGGCAGATGTTTAATGACCAAGCCACACAGGCATCTCTAGAGATATATATTTAAAACATATTACTAACAGTAAAATAGGTACCTCTTAAAAAGCATTCAATATGCATTAGGTATAGGCAAAGTTATTACAATGTATATCACAGTTTAGTTTCCTTACAACTCTACCTGATGGAGGAAATAAGGATTGATGATGTCAGTTATCTTGGACAAGGCCACTCATCTAGTCATTGGTGGAAACCGGATTTGTTGACACCAAATTAATATTCCTAAACACTACAATATGTGGTCTCTAGGATACCAGCTAAATCTATTAATTCATCAAATGTTTACTGGATGTTATGTATCAAGCACTGTTTTAAGTGTTGGTAACTGAGAAGACACAATTGTAAGATCAACTGCTAACAAAATAAGCAGAAAAGTCTAGGTTTTGTGGAGCTTAGTGGAGAGAAATACAATGATAATACAATGAATACAATGAATAAATACATTATACAGTATTGTAGAAGATGATAAGTGCTCTGGAAATGACTATAGCTGGATAAGGGAGATCAGAAATAGATGGGAAAGGTAGTGGTGGGGGGATGTGGCTTGGGAGGAGAAACGTCTTTTCCAATTTAGTATGGAAAACTAGCAGTGAATGAGTCATTCATATTACTCTTTATCATATTATGTCTTATAATAAAAATCTAATCTATGGAGCAAAATAAGAAAAAGGCATTTTTTATTTATTTTTATTGTTAAACAGATAATATAAATTGACAATTTTAACCATTTTTAAGTGCACACTTCACAGGCATTAAATACATTCACACTGTTGTGTAACCATCACCTACTATCCATCCTCAGAGCACTTTTTATCAGATCATTTTTAACAAAAAACAAAGAAATAAAGAACATTTTTAACATCACAAAAACTCTGTCCATTAAACAACAATGCCTCATTACTCCCCTCCCCCAGCTTGTGGTAACAACTTGTGGTAAAAACTATTCTACTTTCTGTATCTGTGCATTTGGCTTATTATATGTACCTCCTAAAAAGAATCATATAATATTTGTCCTTTTGAGTCTGGCTTACCTTGCTTAGCATAATATCATCAAAGTTTATCTACCTTGCAGCATGTATCAGAGTTTCATTACTCTTTTAGGGTTGAGTGATATTTCATTATATGTCTATACCTATATCCTATGTTGTTTCTCCAATCATCTACTGATAGGCATTTGAGTTGTTTCTACCTTTTGGACTTTGTTAGTAAAGCTGTTATGAACATGAGTATACAAATGTTTGTTCAAGTACCTGCTTTAGTTCTGGTGGAGTATATATGGTGAATCTTATTAATACTATGTTTAATTTATTTTGAGGAATCACCATAATTCCTTAGTGAGGAATCACCATAATTTTCCACAATCACCATGTTACTTACATTCCTACCAGGAATGCAAAGGGTTCCAATTTCTCCACATCCTCACCAACGTTAGTTATCAGTCTTTTTTTATTGCATTTCCCGTATGATTTGTGATTTTAACATTGTTATATGTGCATTAAGCAATATTTAGTGTAATAAGCATTGTGTTTATTGGACATTTGTGTATCTTCTTTGAAGAAATATCTATTCAAATCCTTTGCTCATTTTAAATGGAATTTATTGTTGTTTTTGCCGAGTTTAGCATGATATATGATTCACAAATATTATTCTTATCCTTTTTTTTAGTCTGTTGACAGTGTCCTTTCAGGTGCAAAAATATTAAATTTGGATGTGCTGCAATTTATATATTTTTCCTTTTGCTTCTTGTTCTTTTTGTGCCATCTCCAAGACATTGTTAACAAATCCTGTATGATAAAGGTTTTCCCCATGTTTTCTAGAGTTTTAAAGTTTTAGATCTCCTGTTGGGTATTTGATCCATTTTTAGTTAATTTTTTTATTTAATTTAATTTTTTTTCAGTGATGCATAATTCATTGTTTGTGCACCACACCCAGTGTTCCATGCAATACGTACCCTTCTTAATACCCACTACCGGGCTCCCCCAACTCCCCACCCTCCCTCCAAAACCTCAGTTTATTACCTTTTGCATGGTATAAGGTATTATTCTTTTAAATAATGATGCCTGGTTTCCCCAGCAATATTCGACTTTCTCTCCCCTTTGAAACATCTTTGCACTCTTCTTAAAAATCATTTAACCACATTTGTGAAGATTTATTTCTGGGTTCTTCATTCCATTTCATTCTTTTGCAAGTTAGTCTTAAATCACCACCACACTGTTGTGATAGGTTTTGAAATTAGGAAGTGTGATTGATTTCTTCAACTTTTTCTTTTGATTTCTCCAAGTTTGCTCTTCTTTTTCAAGATTACTTTGGTTATTTTATGTGCATCGAGATTTTATATGAATTTTAGGCAAGGTTTTTTCTGTATTTGCAAAAAATGTTCATTGGAATTTTGATAATTTGTAATCACTTTGGATAATATTGATATCTTAACAATAGCAATGATTCCAATTCATGAGCATAGAATGTCTTTCTATTTATTTGTTATTTCCATTTAATTACTTTCACAAATGTTCTATGGTTTTCAGTATACAGGTGATTTGCTTCCTTGATTAAATTTATTCCTATGTATTTTGCTCTTTTTGTTGCTCTTGTTAAAGGATTTTTTAAACTTTCTATTTCTAGGTTTCATTGTACAGAAATGCAACTGATTCTTGTGTGTTGATTTTGTATCCTGAAACTTTGCTGAATATATTTATTAGATCGTGTGTGTGTGTGTGTGTGTGTGTGTGTGTAATCTTTAGGGTCTTAAATATAAGATCATGCCATCTGTGAACATTGATGTTTTATTTCTTCCTTTCCAATTTTGGTTGCCTTTCATTTATTTTTCTTGCCTAATTCCTCTTTTTAAAATTTTTAATTGTCATGGAATGCTTGGAGAAATCATTTCTCAACTGCTTCTTTTGTTTTGAAGGAGGTCTAGGAAACCTGAGGCAGATAGCTGTAGATATGTTTAAGGGGCCCATAATTTCTGAGGTTCCTAAAGATAAAAAAAATGTTTTTAGAGAGGTTTAGAAAGATTTTAAAAAATAGAGCAACCACGTATGGGTGAGAGGTTCATGCTATGCCTGATGGTACTCTCCAACACCACCAAAACAAAAACTCTGTATTATTATAAATACAAGAACTGTGTCACCATGGTCCTAGTCATCCTGTGGGGGAAACATCCTATGGAAAGTCATGTCACACAAAGGAGAAGAATTTTCTGTATTAGAGATATAGGGGAAAGTTCACTTTCGATTGTTTTAAGAAAAGGATGGGAGAGGCTGGGACAAGTTGATTGGCAACCTGAATCTCATGAGATTAGAAGGGACTGTGAGAAGAGTGGTTCCCACATCTGGACTGTAGTTATCATGAGTATTTGGGAAAAGTCTCCACTCCATACTGACACTAGTCAGGGATTTGTAGAGGGTATAAAAAGAGAGCAGCATCCCAAAAAAGAAACTTCTGCTAATTAAATGGGTATAGGTTCCAAACATTCAGATTTTAACAGTTTAATTGAATGTGAGCAATTTGTCAGTTATATGGCTTAAGCAAGTGAAAACCAGGGCATACAATTTAAGTTTACAAAGAAGGGCATTCCTAAGGAGAAAGTATACAAAAAATTTCACAAAAAACTACAAAATGCCTTAAAGCTCTATGATGGATAATTTTATCCATCAGTTTGACTGGGTCATGGTGCTCAGATTTTTGGTCAGACATTATCCTTCATGTTTCTGTGAGGGTGTTTTTGCATGATTTGAATAATTAAACAATAAATTTTCAGTAAGGCAGATGACTGTCCATAATGTGGATAAACTTCATCCAATTAACTGAGGGCCCAAGTAGAACAAAGACTGACCTCATCTAAGTAAGAGGGAATTCTGCCAATGGAAAGTCGTTAGACAAAACTGCAAAATTGGCTCTCTCCTGAGTTTCAGCCTTCCAGCTTACCTTGCAAATTTTGGACTTACAGCTTCCATAATTGCAAGTTCTGTCTCTTTATACAAATCCTATTGGGTCTCTTTCTCTGAAGAAGCCTAATACAATCTCCCAATCCGGACTAGAGGTGAAGTGGACAACATGACAACTGCTTTAGGGCAAATATTAAATGCAGAGGAAGTTTTGGGATTCTTGACAATGTTAATCTATAGATCAAGAGGTCATACTAGCAAACTCAAATGAAGATGGAAAAGGAGAGCAGGTTGTGTGATGTGGGCTATTGCTGCCACAGGAGACTAATGAGTGTTTTTGTGATAGTAGTGCTCAAATAATGAGTGCAGGGAAAAATCAATTTAATACATAAAGTAAGGTTGTCAAATAAAATAGTGACTTGCAGGTTCGATACATCTGGAAACTGAATAAGTTTATTAGATTCACAGCAGATAAGTTCTATACAAATAAGAATATTAATAGGATAAACAAAATGACAAGAAGCAAAGAGCATTTCCAGAAGATCCAGTACCTATAAAAATAAATTCCAGAGAGAAAGCACAGTGTAGACAAAATGAACAAATAACCTAAGTAAAACTGGAAAAAAAAATAATGATCTGAAAACCCCCACAAAGCTATGAAATTATAGGACAATTAATGGAAAAAGGAAAATTCTCTCCAGTAAACCATCTACACTACCACTCACACACATACATGAAATGATAAAGTTTGCAGACTTATTTTTTTTTTAATTTTAAAGATAAAGGAAAACTCCATAAGGCTAAGGTATGCATATGATAACTCTCATATTTCATACTGAGGAAGTCGCTTTTGCATATAAAGTTGAAAATAATATCTAAAGACTCCAGCATTCAAATGTAACTGTAATAGTTTTAATTTTTATTGTTATTTTAATTATTTATTATATCTACATCTATTTCCATGTACTTCATAGTTTTTTAAAAAATATTTATTTATTTATTTACTTTTGAGACAGAGAGCACAGGAGGAGGGGCAGAGAGAGAAAGAGAGGGAGAGAGACACTTAAGCATACTCCACACTCAGTGCAGAACCCCACACAGGGTTTGGTTTCAGGACCCAAAGATCATGACCTGAGCCAAAATCAAGTCTAATGCTCACCTGACTATACCACCGATGCACCCCCCTTTGTAGTTTAATAATCATTCAGTTTCAGTTTATTTTGCTTTTCCTTTAAATCCTGGAAAAATAATTAGTAAATATGCATATATATTCTTCACCTAAGAATAATCAGTGTAGGCAACACTAATGAACATTGTCTGATGAACAGATACAAAGGATTTATTTTCTTTTTATGCTTTTCCCTGTTATCTATTTTTTACCATTATTAGTAATTATAATTATTTACTTATTATTTTACTTATTATTTTATAGTAAGAGTTTAACTTTTATACAAAAACAATTAAGTCATTATTCTTTGAGAAAATTGCCTTTTTGGGAAAAACTAAAGTTTTACTCCAAGGAAATCACATAAAAGGCTATTAATCCAGAAAAAGGAGACTAGCATTAAACTTAAGAAGCTATTTTTAAAGCAAGATAGTAATCATAAAAAGCATAAATTGTTGTATACAGAAATATAAAAATTATTTAAAATATAGTAAAATAGCGAAACTAAAACAAATCTTAGAACTGTTTCGAAAAAGATGAAAATTTGTCTAAGAGATTATAAACCTAAGAAAAATCACTGTAAGAAAAATTAAAAACTAGGAATGGGCTACTCTCTCTTCAAAAAGTAATAAAAGTCTATGATTTTAATTATTTGAGGGTAAAGTCTTCAATATTTTTAATGTATAAATTAATTCTATAGTCATATTTTAATAGTGCCAAGTCATAAGAGAAGAAAAGCACCCTTTTCATTTTAAAGTAGCTTAATTACTTCCAAAACTTGTAGACAGAAATAGACAAAGAGAAAATTACAGAGAAATGTCCCCCAAAGCCAATATAAATGGAAATAATAGTTCCCCTCTGATCCTTTAAAATAGTTCAATATTACTTATTTAATGGGTTATCAGATCATCGGAGAAAAATGGCATAATTATGTAAAGAGCTATGGTTGGAGATTGCATATATGCCCTCTATAAAGCCACATACTTATTGACATTAGTAATGGTTTCTGTGTAGTTGCTAATAGAAATTTTATTTTATGGAATTTTTAGGTAAGTGTATATGAAGGCAAGTCTGTGGTAGGTGAATAAAATGATTTTATTACATTGTTAACATTGTAAAGTTGTGATTAGTAAAAATAAAAAAAGTTTAAACTAAGTCAGATGTAAAGGAAACAAGAAAAAATTTTAGCTAACAATAATCTGATTCAGTGTACAGCAGCAATTAACCCACCTTCTCTTCATGGTGACTCGGGTTTTCTCTGAGAAGATGAGGTTTTCTCTCTAGCTCTCCTCTCCTTTTGAGCTCTTTTAAGAATCCATCTTTAACAGTTCATTCGGTGCAACACAAGCTTTTTCTAGCATGCGTGTCCAAACTCTTCTTGTCCCTGCCCATCCCCCAGGTCCATGGCTGCTTCCACATTTTTAAGTATTTTCTACTACTTTTTGGTGCCAATTTTCTCAGTCTGTTTGGGCTGCTCTAACAAAATACCACTAACTGGGTGGCTTCTGAGCAACAGAAATTTATCTCTCACAGTTCTGGAGACTGGAAACTCCAAGATCAAGACTCTAGCATGGTCACATTCTGGTGAGGCTCTTCTTCCTGGTTCATAGTCTGTACCTTTTTGCCATGTCTTCATGTGGTAGGAGGAGGTTAACAAGCTCTCTGGGGCCTCTTTTATAAGGACACAATTCCGTTCATGAAAGCACTACCTCCTAAAGACTCCACCTTCTAATGCCATCACCTCGAACATTACGATTTTGTTATTTGGATGTTGGGAGGACACAAACATTCAGACCATAGCACACTGTGTGACTATATCACAAATCAGCTATCCTTTGTATTTGTAATGAAGAAACTGGGCTTTCCAATTGTGACTAAGTCTGTCTGGGACACTAAGATATGGGTTCCCTGGAAGAGTAAAGAGAATGAAGAGAAGGAGATTACAATTGTCAGTGAAGCAGACAGGACACCCCATGGCCTTCTACCCTGATACAACAGCAGAAAACAAAGCACAATAACAGCAACCCCAGCCAGTAGGGCAGTCTCCTGTATAAGAAACGTTCATGATGAAACAATTCATTCCCATTGAGCTTACTAACATAGGTAGTAAATTTCAACAAAAGGCCAGGGAAAGTATCCTTGGCACAGTTGGTGTGGCTATAAGATATCTGGGACAGTGGTATTTTTCCGACCAGGCAAGACCCCCCCCCCCCGAAAAAAAAAGAGAGAGAGAGAGAGTCACATCACCACACTCTGTCCTCTGGCAGTGCCTTCATGGCACTAGGGGGTTCAAGGTACTCACTCCCTTATAGATTGAATTATTCTAGCCTGCAGAGAGACTTGACCAATTGAGGCATTTCCTGTGCACCTAAGAATTTGGAAACAAATAGGGGCACCTGGGTGGCTCAGTGGGTTAAGCCGCTGCCTTCGGCTCGGGTCATGATCTCAGGGTCCTGGGATCGAGTCCCGCATGGGACTCTCTGCTCAGCAGCGAGTCTGCTTCCCTCTCTCTCTCTGCCTGCCTCTCTGTCTACTTGTGATCTCTCTCTGTCAAATAAATAAATAAAATCTTAAAAAAAAAAGAAGAATTTGGAAACAAATAGAACTGCATCAAATTCTCAGAGAGCTGGGAATGAGACAGGTGACTTATGCTCCTGTATTTAAAGGCCCTGATCGGGTCACATTCATAACAGAGTTGTAAGTCAGTCTACCGCCATCACCTGATACATGACACTGATATCCATTCTGAGCCCAGTTGTGGGACAAAATGCTTATAATATTGGGTAATTCATTGGTGATTTGGAAAACACTAATGGATACTGGGAGTGAATATGGGCTGAGGGAAAGGTTAGAGATAAAGAAACACAGAAAACCAGAAGACTATCCTAACCAGCTGTGAGGGGTCTAGTCAGAATAACCTATAAGCAAATGGCCTCATTGCAGGGGCAATCCCACCTGAGCAGACAGACTGACAACCTAATATTCTGTTAGTTCATGTATGAAAAGTCTTAAAACCTGAAAACAGTTTAGACGTGCCTCTTCTGTCCCATCATCCCTGATGCTTTGCCTGCTCCAGGAGAGTCCTCAGGCATTAAGTCTTATTTATGCTGGCTGCCTCACACAACCTGGGTATAAGATGCAGAGCAACATTGCCTCCAGATAAGGGCCAATATAAGTAATCAGAAGCCTGGAAAGGGAATCATCTACTGGAATTTACAATGGGATATCCCACCCAGATGTATGAGTTACTTTGTACCCTTGGATGAAGGGGATCTGCTCGATCTCTGCTGGGATCCCTTTGTCCTTCTCCAGGTTGGACCTGTGGAAACACATTACACCTGGAATGGAACATGCCCCTTGAAAGATGAGGAAAAATGGAGGTTCTGGTCTGGCATGTCCTGTCCCCAGTCCATCTCCTCATGCCTGTCAGTGCTATTTCTTTCAGCCAACATAGCTTACCCAGGTCATATTCTAAAGCTTCAGCCACAATAACATCTAAGTGTTAGGCCACAAGTGTAATTCTTTAAGATTTTTTATTTTTATTTATTTGACAGAGATCACAAGTAGGCAGAGAGGTAGGCAGAGAGAAAGGAGGAAGCAGGCTTCCTGCTGAGCAGAGAGCCTGATGTGGGGCTCGATCCCAGGACCCTAGGATCATGACCTGAGCCGAAGGCAGAGGCTTTAACCCACTGAGCCACCCAGGCGCCCCACACAAGTGTAATTCTTGTAGAGGGAGAAGAATTGCCATATAAATTTCTACTGAATATCTGTCTTTCCAGCTTTGATTTCTACTGTTCCTGTGGTGCCCAGTCACAGGATGAAAACCTGTTGGAAATATCTTTCTACAGTGGGCCCACTCGCATGCTCATCAAAGAAATCAGTCCAGGTGTTGAGTATGTAAGTACCTGTACCTCTTTAGCTCCTCAGGATTACTGTTGTGGGTATCATCCCTCCAAGGAAGGGATTAGAAGACCCTAAAATAGTACATTAAAAATAATAATTCAGAAAACTGGCCTGTGAAACACACTATTAATGACACCAGACGTGGGTATTCTTTTTCTGTCAAACTATAAAAATCATCTATCAAATTGCTTACCAAAAGGATCCTGGAAATACCACCATCAGAGTCATGGGGGATTATACTCTGATTTGGGAGGGGTTTATAAGGTTTGTCCAGAGTTTTGAATGTTTGAGCACCCAGACATCCCAATGTCTGGAACTGAAAGATAACTAAAGAGAATCACCCCAATTATACTAGAAATGTGGACTGGATACCATTGGACCTGTGTAATCATTCTATCATATTAAGGGACGCTGACTAGTTTAGCAATGATTGGTTGTGTCAGCCATATATTTAAAGGGTAGCAGCAAATGGAGCACCATGGTTGTATGGCACAAATCTTTGGCCATTACTCCATCTAAGTAGTTGGGTTGCTGCATTCTGAGCTTCTCCTGGGCACAGGAAAGAATTTGCCCCACAGTAACAATGGCTGCCAATCTCCCTTTCCTCAGGGCCAGATGGACACATTCTATCTTTTACTAGTATGGTCATTTGGCTGCTTTGTTCTCTCCATCAGCCTGGAGGATGTTATAGCACACAAAAGAAGCCCTTGATAAATTCACTCAGCAAGCCCTGAATGATAGCCAAAAAAAGTGTCCTTATTAAACACTGAAATGACTCTAATGAGAAAAGATGTCCTCTAAAATAGGACATTATTGCTGCTTCATAAGGAGGCACCTATGCCATTATCCAAACAGAATGTTATGTATTTGTACCTGATGAGTCTACTAATGGATTATCTTTATCAAATCACATTAGGGCACAAATGAATGCCCTGAGTGACCCAATCCCCAGCCTCTGGGGTTTAATAAATTGATGGTTAGGATCTCAGTGTTGTTGATGGAAAAAGTTGTAACTGAGTTGGGACATTACTGTCTTAAGCTGTGTTTTCTCTGTTTGTACCTATATGTTGCCATGGCATCAACCTCCAGTGCAGCCAGATAGCTGACAAAAGAGCCTCCTTCATGCTAATGAAAACACTTGCTGACTTCTCAGGGCCAATGCTGAAGAGGGGAGCAAATGAGATTGTAAAAGCCAGTCATGAGGGCTGCAATGTTCGGTCAAAAAACATGTCTGCAACTTGACCCTGGAGCTGGACCAAGGCACTTGGAGGCTCCACATCTTTTTTCCTATAATTGGAACGTGGGTTCTGTTTGCCTTTCCTACTCCCAGAGGCTGCTCCAAGGACATAGCCTTGACATGCTGACATAGTGTTGAAAACATGGTATATACGCCTGAGCACAATTTGGGCCTCTTTTAACATTTGGAGGATGGGTGCAGGGATCCATTTTTCTTTCTGCTACCCAAATCAAGGCTTGTATGCAGGTTCCCTTTGTTTATTAAAACTGCTACCTATCAACCTGGAGTAGACTTTCTCTTTCTTTTATTTCTCCCTGCCTTCTGGGGATAGGAGCCAATTTCAGACTACATCAAGGAAGCTCCCAGAAGGCTGCAAACCAATAATTATATAACCCTTTTAAAGAAATAACTATTCATATTCTTTCCCATATTTAATTGTATTTACCTCTTTTATTAGTCATAAGAGTACTTTCTATACACTAGACACAAATTCTTTATCAGATAATATAATTTGTAATATTTTATTTCACTTACAGCATGGAAGTCTTTAATTCTGATAAAGTATAATTTACATATATGTTTTATTATGTCACTTTTGCTTTTGGTGTTTTTTCCAGAAGTCTTTGTGTAAGGGCAAAATGATTTACTTCTATATTGCATTCTAGGAGTTTCTTTTTTTTTTTTTTTAAGATTTTATTTATTTATTTGACAGAGAGATCACAAGTAGGCAGAGAGGCAGGCAGAGAGAGAGAGAGGAGGAAGCAGGCTCCCTGCCTGGCAGAGAGCCCGATGTGAGGCTCAATCCCACAACCCTGGGATCATGACCTGAGCTGAAAACAGAGGCCTTAACCCACTGAGCCACCCAGGTGTCCCGCATTCTAGGAGTTTTATAGATTCAGCTCTTATGTTTAGCTCTATGATCACTTTGAACAATTGTTTTTGTACAGGGGGTTAAATTAAGGGTCCAGATTAATTTTTTTGCATGTAGATATCCAGTTTCAGAATCATTTGCTAAAAAGACTACTACTTTCCCCCACTGAAATGTCTTGGCACCTTGTTAAGTATCAACTGATGATAAAAGTTAGGATATATTTCTGGTAATTATAATTTCTGGTAATTATAATTTCATGTAATTATATTTCAATAATTCTATTGCATTAATCTGTATATTTGTACTTATGCCAATACTACACAGCCTTGAATACTACAGCTGTGTAGCAAGGTTTTTGTTTTGTTTTGGCTTGGTTTGACTTTTTTGGAAAGGGGTTGTTTGTTTGTTTAGAGAGGGGGAGAGAGAGAATCTCAAACAGACTCCATGCCAAGCTCAGAGCCTGATGCAGGGCTTTATCCCACAATCCCAAGATCATAACCTAAGCCAACATCAAGAGTCAACACTTAATCAACTGAGCCACCCAAGTACCTCTGGGTAGTATGTTTGAATCAGAAGTGTAAAACTCCAACTTTGTTTTTCTTTTTCAAGATTGTTTTTGCTATTCTGGGTTACTTGCATTTCCATATTAATTTTAGGGTCAGCAGATAATTCCTTAAAAATGGGTAGAAACATGGCATTTTTTATAGTGACTTAATTGAACCCATAGATAATTTAGATGCATTGCCATCTAATAACATGGTCTTTTAAACCATAAACATAAAAAGTTTTTCTATTTAGTTAGGTCTTTACTATCTTCCAATAATGTTTTCTTATTGTCAGTATTTCAAATTTTTTTTCAAAATTTGTTAAATTTATTCCTAAAGAATGTATTCTTTTTGATGTTATTGGAAATATAATTGTTTCCTAATTTTATTTTGTGTTTTTTTTTCATTTATATAGTACATAAATACAATTTCTTTTTGTGTACTCATCATGTATCCTGCAAGTTCCTTATTCTTCCTTAAAGTCAATGATTCTAGATAGCCAAATTCAGACATCATATATAGAAATTATACCTAATTAAATGCATGGGTTATTAGTAGAATTTATTCATGTGTCCAAAAATTTAGCTGTTCCTAGTTTATCTCTTATTTAATAGGACATATTGGATCCATTTCCATCTGGATATGGAAAACAAGGTTGAAAAAAGAAGTATGGATGAAGAAATAGAAGATGTGAACCATGAATTAGCTGACATCCTAAAAACAGGCTTTATACATCTCAATAATATATAGTAGTTTGCCCTTGTTCATCAAGCACTTCATCTAACCAAATGGTTCTGTAGGGTACATGACATAAAAATAATAATAAATTGCTTTTTAATTTATCTAAATTTTATCTAATTTATCCAAATCTAATTTAATTTATCTAAATCAATAAAAATAAAAGAAGGAAGCTGACAAAATACACAACTCATATTTTAGTTACTTCTTACCCTTTCAAAGGTAACTCTTCAGTAGTCTATTTTTGGAACAAATCAGACTACTATGTTCCTCTCCTGATTTGCACAGTGAAAATATCTCCCCACTGACTTGCTGCCTGAGCTGGTGAGGTTGCTTATTACATCAGTGTTGATACCATCTTGAACTCTTGAACAAAATCCTCTACATAGGATAGAAAATGATGTTACAGTAAAGTAGCAGTAATTGGCCATGTGAATGCCTGCAGTTAGAGTTGCAGTATTATTCAGTCTCTTTAGTCTCACAAAATTAGTGCACAAGAATGCTTGAGTATATAATATTTTGCAACAGGCTCAGATATTATGAAAATTATTCAGAAGAAAAATTGTAATAGTTATGTTTTAAAAATATATTATGCCAATATTTTTATACAATCCAATGAAAAAGCACCTAAGAAGTTCAATTTTTTTATAGGGATCACTCCTTTCCAATTTAGCTCTATTAACCTCTAGAGCCTCTAAGACATATATTCTTTTAAACTCTATTACTAATAATCATGATATTTAACCCTGAGATAAAAATTGAGCTTATCTCAGGTTCATCTCCCTATATTTGAGTTTCCATTACTCAGTAAGATTAAAGTTGCAAGGAGTTCAAACTTAACAATGCTTCATTTCCTTGGGTACTTTGCTTTCTATGCAATAGGTGAGGGCAAACTTTTTCTGATTCCCTTCAATGTCTACACCTCTTTGATATAGAGCAGGAAGAAAAAGGCCAAGAGTGGCTGTATGTACGCTCCCTCCATAGCTAGGAATTCTTGGGAAATGAATGACTTTAAGTCTCCCTGTATACAAAGTAAAGGTATTTACTAAAAAGGGTTGTCATATGTATAAAATGTTTTTGTAAGGTTATAAAAATCTGGATCATTTATAAAAAACAAACCTAAAACTTACAGATTTACAGAGCACGTAGAATGGGGTGGTCATATCAGCTATGTAACTAAATGGCGAATAAAATGAGGGTATGCTGAAACCAAAGTATCTCCCTTCTCTATTAAAGTTTAAACTTGTTTTAATGTTTATACTTTTGTAACTCAGAAACTTGTCTGTTTTTTTCCACAAAGTTAAAAAAAAAAATCCTAAACTAGAAAAAACAGCTTTTTAAGGGAGCCATAGCACACTGTTTCGAAGTTTCTTTAGGAAAAACATGATATATCTGTTCATGATACATGCCTGCAACTTTTGAATCATTAATAAAGCTTGATGTAGTAAGAGCTATAATTTTCTTGAGTTAACTGTGAAATCCAGTCCTTTTTTGTTAACAGACACTGATGCATTTCCCACTGTTCATGTTTCTTTGAGTTAGTGTTTAGTTGGGTGTATACTCCTATACACACTTCCTGAAGATAAACATAGACTTCAGTGATACTCTAAATCCAGTGGGGCAAAGAGAAAGAAGATAGTCTTTGTCAAGAGATACAAGAATTAAGGCACATACACAATTGTCCACTTCCCTGGGAAATGAGAAATCACAGCACTCGACAACGATAACTCTCAACAGCAGTAGTAGTTGTGGTGATGGTAGAAGCAGTAAATACACAATTGTTATATTAATAAAGACAGATTCCAAATTTCAAAAATTGTCCTAGAGATAGGCCTGGGGACCATCATTAGTCTACTGTTACCTGTGGTACCTCTGATGAGATCTGCAGGTGACCTGAATTAATATTTTTTCTTTGCACTTACATCATAGCCATAGAATAATTGAAACATAATAGATAATCTAGTTGATTACTGTCTTAATTAGTGTATACATTTGAATTTTACTAAACAGGAAAATTAAATTTGAACCAAAACACTAATAGTACATTTTAATAGTTGAAAATACAAGATTGTTAGCCAGAGAAATATAGTAACACCTGCTATGCATATTCCGGAAAAGACAATTTTCAGACTCTGTGGGTATATCAAGAATGCATAGCATGATGAAAAACAGCAACCTTGGGGCGCCTGGGTGGCTCAGTGGTTTAAGCCGCTGCCTTCAGCTCAGGTCATGATCTCAGGGTCCTGGGATCGAGTCCCACGTCGGGCTCTCTGCACTGAAGGGAGCCTGCTTCCCTCTCACTCTCTCTGCCTGCCTCTCTGCCTACTTGTGATCTCTCTCTGTCAAAATTAATAAATAAAATCTTTAAAAAAAAAAACATTTTAAAAACAGCAACCAAAAAAAATTCTGAACATACTATCAAGCATACATGTACTATTTTTCTCACTTTTTTTTTGCCAGTCTGTGTGTTTTCCTTCATGTAATGCAAAACTTTCTATGAGCATTTCTATTGACTGTGAGATATTAATAGAAAAGAAAACAAAATGAATTCAGATAGCCTGAGAGGTTAGGAGGGAAAAGCCATTATCTATTTGTGTCTAGGCTCCTGAGGATTCCTTTTAATAGATAACAATAGTGTTTTTAAAAATTAGTAATACGACAAGACAAACCTCTTTCACACAAGCTTGTTGTTGTTGTTGGTAAGTAAGTCATATACCTACTGCGTATGAAGTTTTAAAGGGTACATGTGTAGAATTAGATACATTATAAAGATCTTAGAAGAATGTAGATAAATATAAAAACATAATCCCGGTTATGATCAGAAATCCTCATAAAAATTTCTACACCATCCAGGAGAAAGTTTCATATAATTTCAGATTATTTTCACACTTAAATAATCATGTTCCATTAACGTGGGTAATAGAAATTTCAGATTTTTCCAATTTGCATAAAATCCAGAATATTTACTTACTAAGAATTTCAGGGGGGTTTTTTCACCGAAACTTACAACAATTTATACCTAGTGTTTTACTATCCAGTGAGTTACCATTAATCCAGCCACAGCTTTGCAGAATATTTCTAATGAAGTACATTTTTAGATAAATGAAACAGAAGTCTTTAAAACGTATAATGGATTTTGGATACTAGTATCCAAAATCTATAAGGAACTTAGCAAACTCAACACCCAAAGAACAAACAATCCAATCAAGAAATGGGCAGAGGACATGAACAGACATTTCTGCAAAGAAGACATCCAGATGGCCAACAGACACATGAAAAAGTGCTCCACGTCACTCGGCATCAGGGAAATACAAATCAAAACCACAATGAGATATCACCTCACACCAGTCAGAATGGCTAAAATGAACAAGTCAGGAAATGACAGATGCTGGCGAGGATGTGGAGAAAGGGGAACCCTCCTCCACTGTTGGTGGGAATGCAAGCTGGTGCAACCACTCTGGAAAACAGCATGGAGGTTCCTCAAAATGTTGAAAATAGAACTACCCTATGACCCAGCAATTGCACTACTGGGTATTTACCCTAAAGATACAAACATAGTGATCCGAAGGGGCACGTGTACCCGAATGTTTATAGCAGCAATGTCTACAATAGCCAGACTATGGAAAGAACCTAGATGTCCATCAACAGATGAATGGATCAAGAAGATGTGGTATATATACACAATGGAATACTATGCAGCCATCAAAAGAAATGAAATCTTGCCATTTGCGACGACGTGGATGGAAGTAGAGCATATCATGCTTAGTGAAATAAGTCAATCGGAGAAAGACAACTATCATATGATCTCCCTGATATGAGGACATGGAGAAGCAACATGGGGGGTTAGGGGGATAGGAGAAGAATAAATGAAACAAGATGGGATTGGGAGGGAGACAAACCATAAATGACTCTTAATCTCACAAAACAAACTGGGGGTTGCTGGGGGGAGGTGGGATTGGGAGAGGGGGAGCGGGCTATGGACATTGGGGAGGGGAGGTGAACCATAAGAGACTATGGACTCTGAAAAACAACCTGAGGGTTTTGAAGGGTCAGGGGTGGGAGGTTGGGGCAACCTGAGGGTTTTGAAGGGTCAGGGGTGGGAGGTTGGGGGAACAGGTGGTGGGTAATGGGGAGGGCACGCTTTGCATGGGGCACTGGGTGTTGTGCAAAAAAAATGAATACTGTTATGCTGAAAAAATAAATAAAATGGAAAAAATTTTAAAAAAAGGTATAATGGACATTTCTGATGAAAATATCTGTCAAAATGAATTCTATTCTTCAGACTTAACTCCCAACGTGAGGGATAAACACAAACTAGAAATTTCAACCATTTGCATTACAATAGTTCTATTATGCTTAAAATAAAAATTGAAGTATATTAACTTTCGATAGGAATATATCTCTACACTTTGAGTCATCCACATTGGAGTCAGAATTCAGGACTTACCTTCCCACTGACAGACTAAAATACCAGGACCCTTAATGGAAAATGGTTGTATTTTAGCAGTTTTTGACTTTTCAGTTGTTTCTGTATTAGCTTTCCTATGAAAGTCTTCTTTAATTATGGCATTTGTAGAGAACTTATTTAAGCTCAATTATCCCGTCTTTGAAACAGATGATTATTCACAACTCATGTAATTTAACAGAACTAACTAGAACTATTAGACACTGTACGTGATTTTGTTTTAGGCAAGGTATCATTCACCTAAGTAATCTACCCTGGAACTTGGCATATAGATAATTTTCAGAAAGGGTCAATTGTTTCTTCCAATTTATGATGAAACAAGTTACATGCCCTGGCAACAACCTACATAAGGCTGACTATTAAGATGATCAGGGGAAAATTACATTTCAGTAATTGGTATTAATATGACAATTATTGTAACTTTTATTAGAGAGTAAGTGAACCAATGAAAAATAAACTTTTACAAATTTTATAAAAAACACTTTAGAGAACTTTGAAAAGTAGTCCTTTCAGAATAAACTGGCTAGGTCTGCTTCTCTGTTTATTTACATGTTTACCTACTTTTCTAAAATATATTTGGAATGGATATTAGTAATAACAAATGCTGCTTGTTACCTGTCAAGTACTCCTCAGATAGTGCTTTACATTCAATACTAACTTTAGCCCAAAATGGTAGTTACTTTCAGGATTCTCATTTTCTACAAAAGAAAAGTGAAACAGAGAGAGGGTAAGTGCCTTCTTCAAAATCACATATGTAAAGAAAAACGTTACAAATGCAAAGAAAACCTGAGGTGGTTAGTATTAAAATCCTTATATTTTTATGAAAAAATTGAAGTCCAGAGAGGGTAAATAATTTTCCTCAAATCCCATATATGATAGTCAGAGTTTGGATCCAGAGTTATTCTTCCTTTAGTCTAGAGTTTTAACCACAACATGGTACTGCTTATGCATAAAATCTGTCTTAAGTATTCCTTGTTTCAGTAGTAGCATCACCCTATGTAATACTATCTTTTACTGAGAATTCATTGCTCGTAATAACACCTTCTGTACTTTGTTGCCCATAATTCATTTGTCCAAAGCCCCCTCTTTCTTAAATTTCTTCTGATTCATCATAATGGATTTGAGAGAGTGCTGATCAAAAATATTGAACTTTGTTAGATAATGAATCTTCCAAATATAGTGCAGGTTTTCCATCAAATTGTGTGGTGACTAACATGGGTTATTTCAAGCAATATGGCAGGAGTCATATCATCATCTTGAGTCAAATCATCATCTCTTTAAAACATGCCATGTAAATCTCTAAAGAATGTCATCAACAGGCTACAGAAATTATATATTGAAACATTCTGGGAAGACACAGGGTGATGGGCTATATTTATATGATAACAGCTGATGAACAATAAATCACAATTAATACTATTTTAGGAAAACATAATTCAGGAAACATCAATAGGGGCCAATAGGATTGTTTCCTCTAAAAAGACAAATCAAATTTCACTGTAGAAATGTCCTTTTATGAGAATATTACACACCACATATTGTCATTTCTATAACAAAGGAAAACAATAATAGAACCTGGCACATCATAATTGTTCAAAATGTATTAGCTACAGTGATAGTGATGATGATATATGCATAAAATTTGAATCTGCTTTCACAAGAGTCTAAGTTGTTTTAAGTAATACACTACATCTAAAGAGAGATTTTGGAAAAGATCAAGAAGTTTGTACTGGGTTTGTTGTTTTCTTCTGTGTAAAGTCATAACTTGTCTTGACATAAAACCTTTGCAACAAGTAGGTCTTTATACCTGAGTTTCATATAGAGTAGATGTAATGATCCTTCTTTATTTTCATATATTTTCCATCTACAATAAGCTGAAGAAATGCATTCCTATGAGGGGATTCTAACCAGAAAAAAATTTTTGCAACCTTCTTCCATGTTTATATAAATGCATAAAATTTAATTTTCAAACCTAATATCTTTGTTATTTTGGAATCCATATCAAAGCTCGAAGAGAAACCAGGAAATATTCTGATGATTCTTGAACTTTGTTCTGTGCCAGATGATTTTCATATGTTTATAGTTCTATCATAACATCAGCTTTACATTATGTTTATTTCTATTTTTGACATTAAAAAACTGAGACTTCAACATTAAATAACTATTGATTTCTATAACTTATAATTGCTTATTAGAAGTTAGACTTCAGTCTAAGGCTTTATGAACTATAACACTTATTGATATATCTTCCCAGAAACTTTCATAGTGTTTTCCATACACAGGGGGGTCTGAAAATATTTATAGATTGAGTGAATGGATGAAAGCCACATAATTGAATGAAAACACAAACTCAAGTTTATGCTCTTTCTGATCATTAATTACTGAAGTCAAAACTTACATACATGAGATGAAATCAAATTGAAAAACATTCAATACTAGTGGATATTTCTCATGATTTTGATCAGTAGAGTAATAAGTTGATGTTGTTCAATCCACCAATCCCTTATTCTACAAAATTGCAGCTGCCAATTTAAAATGTAGTGCCACCACTTTCAAAGTCTACATGTCATCACTTTTTTGTGTGTGTGTGGTGTTGTTAATTATATTTCCAGAACACAAACTCTGAGAGTTTGAGATTTTCATCCTGAAGGTAATGGGAATGTTCCTTAAGAAAAAAAAAATACTATGTAGGTTGAAGGAAACAATATTGGACAGAGGGAGAAGTTGAACTATGACACAGTTGCTATGGAGGACTCATCTAAAGGGGGTGCTGGAACAGGCGTGGTGGTCCTGCAGTGTGGTCTCAATTGTGAAAACAGTGCTGTGAGCCTTTCTAACCTATGGTCAACTCTGTGCTGCCTCCAGGGAGGGGTGCATGACCATTAGAAATGTGGCTGGTTTTCTTGGTTTGAGGCTAATTCTTGTCGAGGGACTTAACAGAATGAAATCTATATGCCATAGCACAACACACTTTTAGTGTCTTGATAACTGACAAAAGGAATTGTTTACCCCAGTAAGTCCAGCAAAAATCATGTAAAATGTTAGGACAAAGACAGGTGTCACTCTTACTGGACAGTTCTTGAAAGAAGGGCTGGATACTATCCAAGAAAAACACCTCATTATCCGATTATGGGGAGTAGAGTTTGGGTACCTGCCTGGGAGCAGGTTATGTGTATGATAATCTTTCAAGATTGTGCTTGGAGGTTTACAGGACATATTTCTCAGCTTAACTTCTAGAAGCTGATAGAAAAAATTTTGTCACTGGAGTGGAAGCTGAGTGATCTTTTGGTGATGATTCCAGACTTAGCTATAGAACACTGCCATTTGTGTTTTGCTCTTTGCTGCAAGGTTCCTAATTCTTAGTTCTGTAACAAGTAATTTCTAATTCCTTTCTCTGTAATTTATTTCAGTGAGACCCCTCCTACACACAATCTAATAATACTTATTATATTATTAATAATGATAGTAATGAGTAAAACTTTCAATACTTAATATGTGCCTGGAAATTTTCAAAAAGTTTTTTATGTGTTGGAGTACATTAAATAGGGCAAAACTAGTTATTGTAACTAAAGATCTAAAATTACAGTAGTGCCAAGACAAAGAGTTTTTATTTTCTTTCTATGTCACAGTTATAGTATAAGTCTCTCCCATCTCAAGAATATTTATGTTTTCATCGTTATTTGGGGGTCCAGCTTTATTCTAAGTCATGGCTCTACCATACTTGAGAGAATTGTCATCTTTGCGTGGTGAAGTTCCATTGGGATTGTCTCCTGACAGCTGGAAGATTTACTACTGATATCTTCATTACCAGACCAGAAATGGCACATAGCACTTAATCCCATCAGTAGATATTTAGTTATTTGCTTGTAATATATTGCAAAGGAAGCTGGTATACAGTATCTGACCAGGCAAAAATGTTTGAAATGAAATGAAATGAAACCAAATGAAAGAAGAAAAAAAGATGGATTTGCGTAGAGAACTAGCAAGTCCACTGGCAAATCCACAAGTGGCTTTTCTGTTTTCATCACCTGCCCTTTGTCTTCACTTTCTTCAGGCTCAACATAAATACGCTCTAGTCTTTGGGGGAAACCATACTATCCTCAAATTATAACTATTACAGATACTTTCCTGTGTACCTTGTCCTTAATATTCCAATCAAGAGGAGAGTATTTAAGAATTAAAATCAGACTCTAGGGGCGCCTGGGTGGCTCAGTGGGTTAAAGCCTCTGCCTTCGGCTCAGGTCATGATCCCAGGGTCCTGGGATCGAGCCCTACATCAGGCTCTCTGCTCCGCAGGGAGCCTGCTTCCTCCTCTCTCTCTGCCTGCCTCTCTGCCTAGTTGTGATTTCTCTCTGTCAAATAAATAAAAAATATTTTTAAAAAAATCAGACTCTAATCTTTTATGTTTATGTTCTGTAACCCCTTTTATTCTCAATCAGTCTCTGGACTACTTCAGTGAGAAGGGTAGTAGTAAGAGGAAGAAGAGCTGAAGAGACAAGGGACAAAAAAAAATATTAGAATTTCAAAAATATTGTCTTGCTATAAGCAGAGAATGAAGATGTCACTGGTAACAAATGCTTATTATCAATAATATGGAAAGAGAAAAAAAGTGATGGAAAAAAGCTTCCCACCAGTAATCCTCAAACTATTTCCCTGCAACCCAAGCATTTTGAATGTATCACATCATAGCACCCGCTTTTTGCCTTATTATCTTATCTTTGCCTTGACAATGCTCGCATAGGTGGACTCCTCTTTAATATAATGTGAAATTCATAACTCATAAAGAAAATTAGCTTTACATAGGTCTTTGTTCCATGACTAGAAATACATTAATTTAGCTTTTCTTCTCACTTTGTACAAACTTTTTCCAGTGACAGAAAGTATTTGAGTTAACTTGAACTGGTGGGAAAGATCTTGGAGATATTTCAGCTAAGTGTCTTCATTTTAAACATTAGACAAAATTGTTAAATGCTTTTATAATAGCACATAGCTTATTTATTTCAGGTCAGGACTGGCATTTTGGTCTACTGACTCACTCTAATATTCATTCTAGTACACCCCACCGCCTTTCCATTCTCTTCCTCTCTTCTTTTTCAACATAATTATCCTTGTCACCCACTTTCTAACTATCTGACATTTTAATTAACTTTTCTAATGTCAGAATCTAGAGGCTGATAAGCATTCCATTTTTCCCTGTAATTCATTTTGCTTTGAGAGTGGTATTTCCCAAAGTATATTCACTCAACTCTAGCCATGTAGAAATGTTCTACTTGGCTATGTTCCTGGAAAAATAGTTTGAGAAATGTTGTGCCTTATGACATTTCAGATATGTATAATATACAATAGCATAATAAGTGCTCTATGAAATAAAACTTTAAAATAGTTTTATTTCATAGAGCACTTATTATAGCTTAAGCCATTTTTTTTAAATTTTATATTTACAATATCTTTCTTCTATCTGTTTATATCATTTAACTGTTCTGTGTATTTTGAGGAGAGTTTCCTCAGAGTCATGTCCTATTACTCTTAAGAAATCTCTCAGATTTCTTTTTTTTTAAATATTTTATTTATTTATTTGGACAGAGAGAGAGGTCACAAGTAGCAGAGAGGCAGGCAGAGAGAGAGGGAGAAACAGGCTCCCCACTGAGCAGAGAGCCCGATGCGGGGCTCGATCCCAGGACCCTGAGATCATGACCTGAGCTGAAGGCAGAGGCTTAAACCACTGAGCCACCCAGGTGCCCCAGATTTCTTAATGATCAATCTGGAAATGATATTTCATATACTAAAATTCCTAGATAAAGACTGTTGTCAGAATTTAAATTGTCTGTCCAAGACACAATTCAATGAACATTTGTAAAAAAACTCAGAATCACCTATATTATTAGAATTTCATATCATATATTGTCAGCGTGTTCACTGATTATTCTTGTATGTTTTGCTATAAAAGGAAATGTAGGAATAGATATATTATATTTATATTTTATTTTACTTATACTATATATATAAAATCCATATTTTAGCCAAATTACAGGTGGGTAGAGGATAAAGAGAATGTGAAAATGTAATAAAATATATTTGGATTGTATTATCATATGCTTAAAATTTAAGAACCAAAATAAAAGCTTCAGAAAGAAGATACTGCATCAAACTAAAAGCTTCAGAAAGAAGATACTACACAGAAATACTTTAATTAGAGAACTATAATTACCTTATATTTGCCTCATAATACACATATATATATGTATATCTATAAATCTACATATATTCAATCCAAGTATTATTTCAATAATAAAATCAATCCAATATTTAATTTCCAATAACAATTTTAACATTGAGAACTTGGTTTGGTTGGAAAAATGCCAGCATACTTTTTGTTTTGTTTTGTTTTATTTTCTGGTTTTGTTTTGTTTTTGTTTTTGTTTTCAGTAATCTCTACACCCAGTGTGGGACTCAAACTCATGACCCCAAGATCAAACATCAATAGTTGAATGCTCTGCCAAGTAAGTCAGCCAGATGACCTCTCAGCGTACGTTTTGAACTTTGAAACATTTGGTTATAAAACTAAGGTTCTAAATCAATTCTATTTAGATCGCACTCATATTTATTAAAAATACTTTATTTACCTAGTTTGTTAAAATATCTATCATTTTAAAATGTTATGCTACACATAAAACTTTTAAGCACTTTGCCAATACAAACCATAAAAATGCTTACAATTATTAGTGTTAAATAATTGTTAAGGTCACCTTTACATTTTCACATAAAAGCTGTATTTTTCTAACTTGGCTTAAAAGCAGGTTGATTTCTAAGATGTGTTATTAATAATTCTAAAAAAGGGGCTCCTGGGTGGTTTAGCCATTAAGCATCTGCCTTTGGCTCAGGTCATGATCCCAGAGTCCTGGGATCAAGCCCCACATCAGGCTCCCAGCTCAGTGGGCAGCCTGCTTCTCCCTCTCCGACTCCCCCTTCTTGTGTTCCTGCTCTCCCTGTCTCTATGTCAAATAAATAAATAAATAAATAAATTTTTAAAGTAATTCTAAAAATAAATAGAAAGGATATACGGTTCCACTTCATTTTCTGCATTTCAATAGCGTTTTTTGTTTATAAAATATTTAATACACATAATCTGTTACCTTAGAAAAACAATAAGTAAAAATGATATAGTGATTACATTGTAGGGAAGAGGAAAATGAGTAATTAAAACTATGTGTAACTTCCAGGACTATTATATTAAAAGAGAAATCAAAGAGTTTGAATTTCTTTATTTCTAATCTTTATTTCAATTTTACATAGAAGATTCTTGTGTAAAGTACTGTTGAATTTTATTAGTGAAATAGATTTCCTGATGAGAAAATGAAAGCCTATATTCTTAAACTAGAGTTCGTTTGGAAGATTCTAAGACATAAATATTTGGTAATAAATAATGATAATCATCAGAAGAAAGTATAGAAGTTGGATGTGAGGTCAGACATGGATTCTAATTCAGTTCTAACAAGGAACATCCAAGCCTGGGAGTTCTTGAGCTAATTACTCTCATAGCATGTGATAGGCTTTCCTCAGCAATCGTCATGATAGTTACAAAGAGGAGAAATGTGTTCAAAGAAAATCCAAATATAATTAATTTATATAACAAAATATTAACCAGTCATTAGTATATGAAGTCAGCAAATTATTTTTCCCTTATTTCCTCAAATCCAAATTTTCAGAATGTGAGACCCAGGGGGAAAAAAATGTCAGGTTTTAATTTAGCTTAGATTAGGAAGAGATTATTCTGATACTACAGTTGAAAACCTTTAAAACACCAACCATTTTTAGATCAAAAGTAACATGGTCACAGTTGACTACTTAGATGGGTAGGAGCATTTCTTGTTTTCCCTAAAAGGCATATCTCTTGTCTACTGTATCTTTATCATTCAACATGGAACAAAATTCTATTTACTGTTTTTTGAGTACTTGGAAAGTCCCATCTTCTTTTCCTTTTCATATATTTCTTTGCTTAAAGGAAAATCATATCTGGTTTCTACTGGGTCTTTATTCCAAGCTAGCCACTTATCCATGTTTATTTTATTTATATATGGAAATCTTGAAATATATACATGGGAGTTACTCAGCAAAAAAGTAAATCCTATTAAATACATCACTCCAATAATTTATTTTTTTTCTTTCATTGACCTACAAATATTACCTACTATTATGTTTTCTAAATCGCTTATGCTTTAGAATTACCTAGGTTATTTTTTTTTTAAAGGGGGGAGATTTTGTTCTGTTTTGTTTTGTTTTCATCTCCTCTAAGAACTGCCAAATGAGGATATCTGAGTTTAGGCCCAGTGATATATTTTTTAAGCTCCACAGATAGTGATGATAAGATGTCCAGACAAATGTACTTGGAAATAATTTTCTTTATTTTAATTAAATATATTTTAACTGCTAGCTCATGGGAATATATAACTAATTTATAATAACTTTAACATGAATTTTAAGTCATTCTTTTTAACATAAAATTATAAATGAATAATCATATATTAACAAATCAGATACCTTTGTTCATAAAAGAAAGGAAAGAGATTTTTGTCAATATGTTTTTATATAGATAAAATATTTCATTTCAATATTTTACTGACCATAGAAATTTTCCCTACATTTCATTTTAGTATGCTGTTTCTAAAATGCAAAAGCGATTTCCCTGATTCACACTCACTTATGTTTGAAGACCAACCTGCTTAACATAGTCTTCCACAATTTGATGACTAGCTTTCTCCCTAACTTTCTATTCTGTCCTTCCCGTATTCAATTTCAGGATTTCAATATGTGGTTTCTTTCAGTTTCTTTAATGAAATATTCTCTTTCTCTTTAAGAGCTGGTACTCCTAATTTAACAAGCAGTGACAAAGAAGTAACTCTACCTATTTTATATAATATAAAAACCATATATATGTGTATATACACACACACACATATATATATATACACTTTAGAGATAAACCAACAAAGCAAAAATATAACTCATGTGTAAATATAATTTCTAAGATTTAACATACTTAAGTATGCATTGATTGATAACAATGTTGAAAAGATTATGTGATATTGGAATAAATCAGACTTTGGTGCTCAGTTTTTATGTCTTAAAATTGGGAATAATTTAATATGATTTTGTTTTCTTCCAGACATCTTCTGTTGGTTTATCTGTCATGCTGAAAAGTGCATTTGAAATAAGAAATGTTGCTACAGTGTATGCTCAAGATTACAACTGCAAAAAAAAAAAAAAAAAAAGATTACAACTGCAAATGTCTTTATTTCCCCCTAGAGTATATATCATATAATTAATATCTGAAATAAAGCCCCAAAAATATTAAACAAAAAAATAAACATTGAGATTTTGCTGTTTGTATTTTGAAATTTTTTTATATAGAGATAAAATGAAATTAATATTTTTCAGTTTTCAAATCCAATTAAGGCTGAGAAGCTGTGAAGTTAGTGATTGTTTTCTTCCATGTATTTCTAGATAAAAGTTGTTTTAAGGAGCACATTTGCATATTTACTATATCTTTTAAGGAATATGTTAAGGTTAACTTATTCTAAAGCATGTTCAATGTCTGATACCTTAGATTTTTTTTAAAGAGCAACAAGACTAATGAAAAAAAAATTCATGTACTCAAATGTCAATTCAGAGTACATACAAGATCTAAAATTATGAAAATGTTTTATTAAGAACCTGTAGCTGGAGATGCTTTGAAATTAATAGATGATCAGAGTAACGTTTCAGGCACAAACATTAAATTACCTGAGAAGCTTTTGTCCACCATTATTTTCAATGCAAAGGAAAAACTGACATTGCTGACTCAAAACCCTATCATCCAATCATTTCTTCATTTAGAATAACCTCGGGACCGAAATGAAATATCAGTTACAAAGTTAGGCAAGATTCAACAGGTAGTTTTCATGTAAACCATGTAAAATTTTTATGGGACCATTTTTTTTTTAATACAAGATGCTACATATTCTTTTTTTTTTTTTAAGATTTTATCTATTCATTTGACAGAGAGAAATCACAAGTAGGCAGAGAGGCAGGCAGAGAGAGAGTGAGAGGGAAGCAGGCTCCCCGCGGAGCAGAGAGCCCTATGTGGGACTCAATCCCAGGACCCTGAGATCATGACCTGAGCCGAACGAAGGCAGCGGCTTAAACCACTGAGCCACCCAGGTGCCCCAATGGGGACCATTTTTGACGGAGGCTTAATTATGACCCCAATTTTGTTATTACATTTCAAATTAAAAGTGGGTTTCAATCTCATTCTACTGATCAAAATAATTTCTTCTCAATCCCTCATCCCAATAATTCTTTACAACTTGAAAGATCTAGCTTATTTTCATTTCCCAATGTCTTTGTTTCAGCACATGTTAACTCTGTCCTTTGATTCCTACAGTATATTGGATCATAATGTGTAGTTATTACATTCAGCTTTTAAAACTTTCCCATTGTTTCATGTATTTAGCCTTGTATCTCCAACTATCAAGGAGGAATTTTAACAGAGATTGTGACTTTGATTCTTTCTCTAATCCTAAGGCTTCCTGATAGAGCTAAGTGATAGATGCCTGGCATGATGATTGAGAGAGTAATCTGAAAGAACTTTCATGGGGAGCATCTGAAAACAAAACAAAACAAAACAAAAAACTATTGGTTACAAAAAAACTACTGCCTTTTATTTATTTATTTATTTTTTAAGGATTTTACTTATTCATTTGAGAGCAAGAGAGACAGAGAGAGCACAAGCAAAGAGGCAGAGGGAAAGGAGGAAGCACACTCCCTGCCAAACTGGGAACCCAACACAGGGTCTCAATCCCAGGGCCTGGAAATCATGACCTGAGCCAAAGGCAGACACTTAACCATCTGAGCCATCCAGGTGCCCTAAAACTATTGCCTTAAACTTCTAGGTGATTTTATTTTCATTCTTTTTCTTTTTCTTTTCTTTTTAATAGTTGTATGCTATTTATTAATATCATATAATTCTAAAGAATTTGCTAAAATCTTCATTTATATATTCCAAATTGTACGTTTTGCTCTTTTTCTTCCAAGTGACTTCCTGCTTTAAAATATTATCTCAATTAGGTTGGATTCATTAAGAAATTAAGTTTTCCTTGTATTAGTATTGTTATCACTCTGAATTAATGTAAATTTAGACCAGAGCAAAATAATTTGACATTCAGTTGAATCAATTTGATTCGATACATATCTATTAAGGCCAATAAAATAGGGCATGTAGTTCATAAACTATCATTTATGGGATTTCTAGAGATTGTATGACCTAGAATTGAAAATCACTGTGAAACCTTCATAGGAATTTTTTGTTTGGTTGGTTTTATTTGAATATATGCTGTGATTTAATTTAGCTATCTTGGATAACTACATCCTGGAAATATTTATATATACTTCACAGTCTCCATTTAATCTCAAACAAAGTATTTGTGCATCTGCAGTTTGAGGCGTGAGCAGGATAAAAAGAGTCAAACTTGAACAGATGTAAATCTATTCCGCAGGAGTTTTGTAAATAACAATTTTACCATACACAGTAAACCAGATGTTTCCCTGAAAGAGTGTTATTTTTTGGAAATAAGTGCTTGGGAAGCATCCTTTTGGTCACTAGAGTATTATTTAGTGCATTTATAATATCATTTAGTGAGTTTATAATAACAACACTAGGGGAGGCTTGGTAGCTCAGTCACTAAGTGTCTACCTCAGGTCATGATCCCAGGGTCCTGGAATGGAGCCCCATAATGGGCTCCCTGCTCCATGGGAAGCCTCTTTCTCCCTCTCCCACTCCCCCTGCTTGTGTTCCCTCTCTCCCTATGTCTCTCTCTGTCAAATAAATAAATAAAATATTTAAAATAATAATAATAATAATGGCAACAACACTAAATGAGTGTACTCTTCTAAAGGGTGGATGTGTTTTCTCAAACATTACCTTTCCATGGTATCAGTAATATATATATATATATATATATATATATATATATATATAAAACTGATAAACACATCAGTAAAATAATAATCAATAAAAACATAATCAGTAATATATATATAACTAATAAACATATCAGTTATATATATTATATATATATATATATATATATATATATACTGAGTCATTATTTCCTGCTGTGATTTAAAGGTTTTGAATAAATGTTACAGCTTGCTGATTGTAATGGCATTGGCTACTAGTGCGTGGGGACACTCATTAAGACTTGTTACAACTTGGGAACTCCTCCCACAGACATTTCTCCCACTGGAGCCAATGTCTTAGCTAGATCTGCCCTGTGGTTCTTATGATTTCATGATACACCTCAGCAATGACCATCAAGGTACTTTACAAACATTTATAACTCACAATTCCTGGAGGAAATTGGGGCACACCTGGGCCCATACAGCCAGGTCCCAGGTAGAGAGAATGTGTGTGTGGACCTGGGATTCTTCCATAATTGGGTTAGAGGGTGACGTATCTAGGGTTTGGAGACTTCACTCTTTATTGGTGAATTTAAAGCACAAGAACAGGAAGGGAATTTAAAACATGATGCACTGGAAGGGAAACACAGGGTCACTCAAGAGGTCAGTTAACTGTGTCATCCAGGGATTTCTAAAAACGGGAACTTCATGAGTGGGATGGCCTCCTTCTTCACCTAGTTGCCTAGCTGTCAATTTGCTTATCTGAGATGGATGACTTTGAAATGGATGCTATGCAATCAAAAGCTTAAGGTCAGGCGCTTACATTACAAGAAAAAAACAGTTAATGGTCAGGCATTTATCATTATATCTTATCTGCTTTTTGGTGCCTAAAATTATTTAGCGAGGAAAACTGTCTTCTATCTTCATAAAGCTGTTTTCTAATCTAAATATTTTAGTGACAGATAATACACTGAACATGCATGACTAGGTGTAAATGATACATCAGATGGGTTTAAGAGCTTATTTCTAGAGGGAGCAGAGAAGGCAGACGTGAGAGAGCATGAGAGGTCTGAAGGACAGAGGAGAGAAGACCCATGAAGAGAAGAACTTGGGGCACCTGGGTGGCTCAGTGGGTTAAGCCGCTGCCTTCGGCTCAGGTCATGATCTCAGGGTCCTGGGATCGAGTCCCGCATCGGGCTCTCTGCTCAGCAGGGAGCCTGCTTCCCTCTCTCTCTCTCTGCCTGCCTCTCTATCTACTTATGATCTCTCTCTGTCAAATAAATAAATAAAATCTTTAAAAAAAAAAAAGAGAAGAACTTATCTTCAAAGGCATTGAATTCATTAAAGATCTATTATGCCAATTTAAAAATTTATCTCTGGTAGAGGAAATAATGTAGTTAGAGTTTAGAGAAATAATAAAAATGACTTCATACCTTTCAATGAACTGCTAAGTTTAGTAATCATTTTATTATTATTGCAGGGTTTTTGTTTGTTTGTTTGTTTTGTTTTGTTTTGTTTTGTTTTTAGTCCTAACTACTTGCCAATACTATGATTTGTGTTTTGAATAAATTATGTTATGAAATCCTTAGGTTATTCCTAGTTCTAAGTCATATTATTATTTTTATGGTACAGATAAATAAACTAGTCCTTCAAAGTCTCAAAAAACATGTTAGATTATTATTTAGCAAATAGCATAGAAGTAATGTAATTACTTCTGGTTTCAAAGTTCATCCTCTTCACCACATATAATCATGCACTTTTGGGGTGCCTGGATGGCTCAGTCATTTAAGCATTTGCCTTTGGCTTAGGTCATGATCCTAGGGTCCTGTGATTGAGCCCCACATTGGGCTCCCTGCTAAGTGGAGAGTCTGTTTCTCCCTCTTCCCCTGCTTGTGCTCTCTCTCTCTCTCTCACCCTCTCTGTCAAATAAACAAATAAACACATTAAAAAAAATCATGCACTTTTTGAGAGTAACTGTATATGAAATTTAGAGAGAAAATTTGGAAAAGTTTATAAAAAGGGACAATTTAAAACCTCTACATAAACTTTATTGAGTAACAGAAGTGATAAGAATCTGGTCGCTAAATATTCTTCTGAGGAACATAAGGTATAATTAGTGCAATGATTCCTTAGTAAATATCAAGTCATGTATGGGCTGTTAGATTTCCAGAAGCCAAAGAAGTCCTGCATTGGACTATGGGGATAAAGTTCTTAGATCCTGGTGTTTTACTATTCCAAAAGACTGGGACTACCTTCTAGGGAGGAAGTCCAGATCTTTTTAGCGGACATCATGGTTTTCTGTAAGATATTACAAATAGTGTAGTTTGTTAACTGGAAAAAATGCAAATAGAAGTGTTCTGAAGAAAACAAAAACAAATATGTCATTTATAATTTTACTATCAGGTTATTGTCAGGTAAAAGCCAGAGTCCTGCAATACTTTCCCAACTATGATAAAATGTCAGCTAGAAAGCTACAATCCACCCCAAGTTTGCTGAAGACCATTCTTAAAGAATTTTTTTTAAAGATTTTATTTATTTATTTGACAGACAGAGATCACAAGTAGGCAGAGAGGCAGGCAGAGAGAGGAGGAAGCAGGCTCCATGCTGAGCAGAGAGCCCGATATGGGGCTCGATCCCAGGAACCTGGGATCATAACCTGAGCCGAAGGCAGAAGCTTTAACCCGCTGAGCCACCCAGGTGCCCTTAAAGAAATTTTTTAACCTTTCATTCTAGAGCTTAGCTTTCTTCCTGGAAATGGAGTAGGAAGTGATTTGAAATGGCTCAGCATCCAAAAAGCAAACTGAGTAGAGGAGTAAAACTGGTATTTGTCTTTTGCCCTTCCTTTGTCAAGAACTAGTCTTAACTTATTTGATCATCATACAAAGGGTCAGGTTCCTCAGAAACTTTGAAACTGATATTTGCATTAGGGATGTTTCTTGGGAAGGGATTTGGGAAAAGACATTTGTGAGGGAGCAAGGAAAGGAGGACTAAATGGAAAGCTAGAATGCCCTTCCAGAGAAAATAGACACAGACATAGCTGGTGGGCCTTTGAACACCTGAATGGACCAGTCATTGGATGATAGCCATGTGGGAGAGGATGGGAAGGTAATCTTGAAGAAGACAGCTTCCTTCCACAAAGGATAGGTTTAGAGAGAGTCTCAGCCTTGGGCTATTATCAGGCAACACTCCTGTCCTGGGGAAATGAGTCCTGAAAGGGGATCTTTGAGGTCTACCTAAGTATCTACAACAATCAGGAAATACCAGCTGTGAGTTGGTATACCTCTGTGTGGGAATGGGTTATTTAGACATTTAGTTTTGTCTATTGGAGTCCTGTTCATTATTATAAAACAAAAGAAAACAAAAAAAAATCCAAAGTACTTTTGTTGTCATATTCAAGTTTATTTAGGCTGAAAAAATGACATAAAAATAAAAGTTATTGCAGTACATGCGGTTACCCAAGAAACACTGAAAAGTCAAACCTCTGAGTATGCACCAATTTAGCTCAGTATTTCCAAATAATAGGAGTTTGTGGATTATTTGTAATCATAGGTCCCTTGACTGTATCTACAGTTTTAATTTCCCTAAGGTGAATTCCTCCAAATCCTGCTAAAGTTCAGGTTGCACAAAGTGTGTTAGCTGCCCTGAGGCAAAGGGTGAAAGAGGTGAACTGAATATTAAAATGTCCACAGTAGTCAGTTTCACTGCTTAGCAGTCTTTCCTAGAAGAGAGGAGGAAAACAACAGTTGCTGAGGCTCAGCAGTTAAACTGAGGAATCAGCCATATTCCGATGGAGAGTAATTACATTCTGGGATTTGGGTAGATAAACTAATTAATGAATGTCTTAAAGCACCTACATTGCTTTCCTGCCCCAAGACTTTTCATATCTTCAACTTACCTTCTCAGTAATTTCTCTGAAATCAATTTTACTCTAAATGCAAAATATTTTATCTATCATTGGCTTCAGAACAAAGGGAATTGTTTAGATGTCTTATCCATCCCCTATACATCTATTCATAGGAGACAGACAAACATATATCACTCATGAGTTTGTTTGTTTGTTTTTTTCCAGGAAGGGCTAGTTTTATTTCTCATATTCCAGTTAAATAGATGCAAATTCTTTAAATGCATCCATGCTATCAGTGAAGTCATAATGCCCAACATAGTTAATTTACCTTCCCATTTCTACATGTTGGAGTATTCTATGAATGTATAGGAAATATGTGAACCATACATACTTCTTTGGAGTGACAGATATTGCTTTTTACTGAAATGCACTTGTAATAGCCATGTCAGCAGTGGTAAACAGAATACCTTGAACAGAAAAGACATATCATAATTGTAGAAGAAATAACATCAAATTAAAAATTTCAAAAAGAAATAGGATGGATCATAGAATAGGTTTGCTGTACAAAATGTCATCTTTTCTCATCCAGTAAATTAAGGGAAATATTTAGCTCTACCTACCTGTTAATGAAGAATGACTAAATATTTTATAATTCCAAAATGATTTAAATTTTTGGATGGACACATAACAAAAAGCATTTTGTCCTCTTTGCATACTCCCATCACTTTAAAACAATAAAAGGTACAGAAGTCTCATTGAATCCTGTAACTGGGGATTTATTAGGACCCACCACAGCACTCACTGTTACTATTCTGCATTGAATTCTCTTGAAGGAAGTGTTTGTGACAGCTTAGAGCCTTCATAGCTGGGAAATCAATTCCAAGAGGTTGCCATTGCCGTGACATGAAACAACAATAACTTTAGGGAAACACGGCCATGAAAATGGCATCCCAAGATTGTAAACCATGCAAAATGGATGAGCAGGAATACACAAATACACAGAGGAGGCCAAAAGAAAGACATACTGAGAAAAGACTACTGGAGCTAATTGTGATGCCCAAAGAGGAACACCATGAAATGGACACAAAGTCAGAAGATGACATTGTTAGCATACATGTACATACTTCCAGAATTTTTAGATAAAATAGTATGTTAGCACTCTTTTATAAGTATTTGAGAATTATCTTAGAATTGAAAGTATAAACATGTTAAAATGAAAAATAAATTATCATATGATAAAATAGGCTCTATATTTAGGTCAACTAAAATGGAGAACTCAAATAATTTGATAAGAAAGGAAATAACATAAAATAACAAAGAAACCAGTCCATAAAATTATAATTTCATAGTATAAAACTCGATATGCTCAATTGAATATATTAGTTGACTTTAATAAAGAATAACTATGTTAATTTTGTGGAGACCAAGAAAAACAAGGCTATACCCACCTCGAGTCTAGCCCTGACATAAGTACAGCCATCTTGACAAAGCAAAAGCTGGCACCTTGCACCCACTCCCCTCCCCTCAGGAGTATGTGTGACATTCCTCAGCCATCCCTGGCTTCCCTAAAAGAAAAACAAATAGTTAACACGCAGGGATCACAAGCCTGCAAGGAAGGAGTCTCTCTTGGTTTACAAATGTCCTAGAAATTTACAACAAAGAAGCTATCTTAGGCAAATAACTCAGTTCCCCAAGCCAAATGTCTCCCTCCCCACCATAAAACTGAAGGAGGCTGAGGCAGAAGGAAATGGAAATAACGTTAAATTTCTTCTAAACCCAAATCTCACTAACAAGGACACCTTATAAGAGAAGTGTGAGACTATCTCTAAACCTCCAGGATAGTGTCAGCAATCATTCCCAAGCATATGACCAACTGACATATATCTGAAGGGTCTCAAGAGAAGATTTTTATTACTAGTAATAAATAACCTTTCTCCCAACAATAACTAGACCCTCAAGGTCCTGGAAACCTTGCTTCCAAAATTTCTTAGGGACTTACATCATCCATAACCCCCTTTGTCCTCACCCACCACCGAGTCCACCCCTACTCTGCCTTTAAAAACTCTGTAATCTGGTTTGGGGTCCAAGTCCCTACTCTGCTGCATCAGGTATACTTGGGCACAAGCTTAAGCTTACTGAATAAACCCTCATATGATTGCATCAATGCTTGGCTCCTTGGTGGTCTCTCAGACACAAAAACTCAGGCATAACAAATTTAAAGAAAAAATCCATTTCCTCCAGAATGAGCTAGAAAGTATTTTTTAAAAACTTATTGTTTTCTGGAGGGGAGACAATATGGCAGAGAACTAGGAGGAGGCACCCTTTCAACCTGTCCCCTAAAGTGAGCTGATTACCTGCCAAAGAACTCTTATCACCCATGAAATCAGCCTGAGATCAGAATTATATACGTCTGGATCTCTATGGGGGAAGAAAATGCCAGTGGGCAGGTAAAGTGGAGTGGGAACGTTGGACTGATATCAGAAGATAAACAAAATGGGGAGGGAGCCACCAGACGTGACCCATTGGAAAGTAATAAACCAATACAAGAGTGCCCTGCGACTGGGAACCAGGATTAACTTGGAGTCTGGTTGAAAGCACTCAAAAAGAGCAAAGGATCATGGGAGGGGGGAATAGTGGTAATTGGGCAGTTAGGGACAGGGGCTTAAGTCCCCAGACCCAGGACAGCCACCTGTGATGCTGAGCCAGAGAGAGTGCAGCAAAGAAACCAGGTCTTGGTCCCTGAGCCTCAAGCGAGCCTGAGAGTGCATGGGGTGTGACTCCCGTGAGGGGCTGGGAGCCTCACCAGCCAGCAAAACCACAGCCTTTTTGCAGTCCCCCTGAGAGTGCCTCACCTTGCTATCAGAGTCTGAGTCACGCCCCACACCCTTCCCTGAGAGAGGTGAATGCAGGCGCCATCCCGGCGCTCTTGGTCCCAGAAAGTCTGAGTACTCCCAGCCCGGGCCAGTGGGAAAATCTCAGTGTGCGATCCCTGCTTGGAACCTCTCTGGCAGTCTGGTTGCCCAGACAGCCACCGCTGTCATGGTTTTGGGTACAAGCAGAAGTTCCTGCATCCCCAGGTACCGTGAATGGGAACGTGCTCTGCCAGCGGCCAAAGGAGAAATTATGTTCTCTGCAGCACCCAGAGGGGAACAGACTGAGGCTTGTCTCTGAGAGGGAGGTCTGGGTGTAGTTTGCTTTCCTCTAAACCTCTAAAAACCATCAAAAGCTGTCAAGGTGAGAGAAAACAAATGAACAAACAAACAAACAAACAAAACCTCCAGAGAACAAAAGCCTGAAAAACCAGTTTCCTCAGAGCCCACCCCCTTGAGGGGGTGGGAGGACTTAAACTCAGGAACACTGCTTGAAAACCCACCCAGCAGGCCCCTCCCCCAGAAAGCCAGCCAGGGTGGCTGCGGCAGAGACAAGAGAACAACCAAACCAGTTGTATCAGAGATACAACTTTTATTTTTAATTCATTCCCACTATTCTGGTTCATTTTTTATAGATAATTTTTTAACCTATTAACCATCACAGTGAGATGTCCAGTACATCAAATTCCATAATAACCTTTTAACCTGAAATTTTTGACACATATACCCGCGTTTTTCTTTTGCTTTTCTATGTTTTAATTTTTTAAATTTCATTTTAGTTTAGTTTAGTTTATTCTTTTTTTATTTTTATTTTTTAATATTCATATAGAGTAAACTTCAAGGTAGTCCCCTTTCCCCAATCAATGCTACCCCTATAGGTAAACCAATTTTTAATCCCACTTTATCTTAGGAAAGTTGAGTCCCTTAACAAAGATATCAAAATACTTCCAGGAAAAATCAAAATAAACTTACTCCCCAACACTGAGAATTTATAACCACTCTCCCATCTTTTTCTTCCACCAGTGTTTCTGTGTATTTCTGTTTGTCCTGGTAGTATATAAATCTTATACTTGGGGTTCATTTTGATGAGGTTCTTTTTTTGTATTGCTTTTATATATATATACATATATGTATATATGTATATATATGCATATATGTATATATTTATGTGTATACATATGTGTATATATGTATATATATACAAATATATATATATTTTTCTCTTGTTGTCTACTTTTGTCAGTCTTTTTGTTTGTCTGTATTTGTTTGTATACCTCATAAATCTTACCTTGGGGCTCATTTGGGCTGGGCCTTCTCTTTTATTTTATCTTTCTTTTTTTTTCTTGTCTCTCTCTCCCTCTCTCTCTCTCTTTTTTTTTTTCTTTTCTTCTTTTTTCTCTTTCTTTTTTCTTTCTTTTGGATGAGGACTCTTGATTTCTCAGAAGCATTCCAGGGTGCACCTCGACTGCACCATGGTCAACATCCAGCTATATCTGTTCAGCCATCTCTCACCAAAATGACTAGGAGGAGGAATGCCCAACAGAAGAAAAATTCAGAGGCTACCTCCTGCAACAGAGCTAATGGCTATCAACATAGACAATATGTTGGAAAGGGAATTCAGGCTAACAATTGTCCAGGCTATAGCTAGGATGGAGAAAGCCATGGATGACAAAATGGAATTGATTAGGACATAACTGAAAGTCACCAGGGATGATGTTCACAATGTTAGGGCAGAATTGAAAGCCACCAGGGATGATGTTCATAATGTTCTCAATGAGTCCCAATAAATCTAAATTCTCTAAAAGCTAGGGTAACTGAGACAGAAGATAGAATTAATGATCTGGAGGACAAACAGATAGAGAGAAAGAACCAGGAGGAAGCCTGGAACAAACAGCTTAGAAACCATGAAAACAGAATTAGGGAAATAAATAATGCTATGAAACGTTCCAATATCAGAATTATTGGAATCCCTGAAGGGGATGAGAAAGAAAGAAGTCTAAAAGATATAGTGTAACAAATTCTCCATGAAAATTTCCCCAATCTCACGAAAGGAACCAGCGTTCACGTACCAGAGGCAGAATGGTCTCCCCCCAAGATTAAAGATTCTAAGAAAATATCAAGACACCTGATAGTAAAATTGAGAAATCATAATTGTAGATACAATCTCTTGAAAGCTGCTGGGACAAAGAGGTTCCTTACTTACAGAGGAAAGTCCACCAGAATAACGTCATACATGTCCACAGAAACCTGGCAAGCCAGAAAGGGCTGGCAAGATATATTCAGGGCACTAAATGAGAAGAACATGCAGCCAAGAATACTTTATCCAGCAAGACTGATATTCAAAATGGATGGAGAGATAAAGAGTTTCTAAGACCGGATTGGCTTAAAAGAGTATGCGACCACCAAGCTGACACTGCAAGAAACATTAAGGGGGATTCTATAAAAGATGAAAAATCCTAAGAATATCATTGAACAGAAATATAGAGACAATCTACAGAAAGAGACTTCAAAGGTAACACAATGTCAATAAAAACGTATCTATCAATAATCACTCTCAACGTGAATGGCCTAAATGCTCCCATAAAATGACACAGGGTTGCAGATTGGATAAAACGACAGGACCCATCCATATGTTTTCTACAAGAGACCCATTTCGAAACTAAGGATACACCCAGACTGAAAGTGAAGGGATGGAGAAGCATCTTTCATGCCAATGGGCCTCAAAAGAAGGCCAGCGTAGTGATTCTCATATCAGATAAATTAGATTTGAAACTAAAGACTGTAGTCAGAGATACAGAAGAACACTACATCTTCTTAAAGGGACTATCCATCAAGATGATTTAACAATTGTAAATATCAATGCCCCCAATATGGGAGCAGCCAATTACATAAGAAAACTATTAATGAAGATAAAGGGTCATATTGATATTAATACATTAATAGTAGGAGATCTTAACACACCTCTCTCAGTAATAGACAGACCATCCAAGCAGAAAATCAATAAAGAAACAAGAGCATTGAATGACACTTTGGACCAGATGGACCTCAAAGATATATATAGAACATTCCACCCTAAAACAACAGTATAGTCATTCTTCTCAAGTGCACATGGAACCTTCTCCAGAATAGACCACATACTGGGTCACAAATCAGGGCTCAACCAAAACCAAAAGACTGAGATTATTCCCTGCATATTCTCAGATCACAATGCTTTGAAACTGGAACTCAATCACAAGGAAAAGTTTGGAAGGAAATCAAACACCTGGAAGCTAAAGACCACCTTGCTTAAGGATGCTTGGATCAACCAGGAGATCAAAGAAGAACTTAAACAATTCATGGAAACCAAAGAGAATGAAGACACTTCAGTCCAAAACCTATGTGATACAGCAAAGGCGGTTCTAAGGGAGAAATACCTTGCTATCCGAGCCTCCCTCAAAAAAATTGAAAAATCCAGAATACACCAGCTGTCTCTGTACCTTAAAGAACTAGAGAATCAACAACAAATTAAACCAACTCCACACACAAGAATGGAAATCATCAAGATTAGAGCAGAGATCAATGAGATAGAGACTAGAGATACAGTAGAACATATCAATGAAACTAGAACCTGGTTTTTTGAAAGAATCAATAATATTGATAAACCATTGGCCACACAATTCCAGAAGAAAAGAGAGAAAGCTCAAATTAATAAAATTATGAATGAAAAGGGAGAGATCACAACTAACACCAAGGATATAGAAACAATCATAGAAGTTACTATCAACACTTATATGCCAATAAGTTAAGCAACCTAGATGAAATGGATGCATTCCTGGAAAACTATAAACTCCCAAAATCAAACCAGGAAGAAATCAACAACCTGAATAGACCGATATCTAGTAACAAGTTAAAGCAGTTATCAAAAACCTCCCAAAAAACAAGAGTCCAGGACCTGACGGATTCCCTGGGGAATTCTACCAGACTTTCAAAGAAGAAATAACACCTATTCTCCTGAAGCTGTTTCAAAAAATTGAAGCAGAAGGAAAACTTCCAGACTCTTTTTATGAAGTCAGCATTACCCTGATTGCCAAAGCAGACAAAGACCCCACCAAAAAGGAGAATTTCAGACCAATATCACTGATGAATATGGATGATAAGATTCTCAACAAGATCCTAGCAAATAAGATCCAACAGCACTTTAAAAAGATTATCCACCATGACCAGGTGGGATTCATCCCTGAGTTACAAGGATAGTTCAACATTTGCAAATCAATCAATGTGATAGAACGAATCAATAAGAGAAGAGAGAAGAACCACATGGTCCTCCCAATTGATGTAGAAAAAGCATTTGACAAAATCCAGCATCCATTCCTGATTAAAACACTTCAAAATATAGGGATAGAGGGAACATTCCTGAACTTCATAAAATCTATCTATGAAAGACCCACAGCAAATATCATCTTCAATGGGAAAAAGCTCCCAGACTTCCTGTTGAGATCAGGAACACAACAAGGATGCCCACTCTCACCAGTCTTATTCAACATAGTATTAGAAGTCCTAGCAACAGCAATCAGACAACAAAGAGAAATAAAAGGTATCCAAATTGGCAATGAAGAAGTCAAACTCTCTCTTCACAGATGAATGATACTTTATATGGAAAGCACCAAAGACTCCATCCTCAAACTACTAGAACTCATACAGCAATTCAGTAACGTGGCAGGACACAAAGTCAATGTACAGAAATCAGTGACTATCTTATACACTAGCAATGAAAATACAGAAAGGGAAATTAGAGAATCTATTCCATTTACTACAGCACAAAGAACCATAAGATACCTGGGACTAAACCTCACCAAAGAGGTAAAGTGTCTGTACTCGAGGAACTACAGAACACTCATGAAAGAAATTGAAGAAGATACAAAAAGATGGAAGACCATTCCATGCGCTTGGATCGGAAGAATAAACATTGTTAAAATGTCTATACTGCCTACAGCAATCTACACTTTTAATGCCATTCTGATCAAATTTTCACCGGTATTTTTCAAAGAGCTGGAGCAAGTAATCCTAAAATTTGTATGGAATCAGAAGAGATCCTGAATTGCTAAGGAAATGTTGAAAAAGAAAAACAAAACTGGCAGCATCACGTTACCCGATTTTAAGATTTACTACAAAGCTGCGATCACCAAGACAGCATGGTACTGGCATAAAAACAAACTCATAGACCAGTGGAACAGAGTAGAGAGCCCAGATATGGACCCTCAACTCTATGGTCAAATAATCTTCGACAAAGCAGGAAAAAGCATCCAGCGGGAAAAAAAAAAGAAAATCTCTTAAATAAATGGTGCTGGGAAAACTGGACAGCTATAGGTAGTAGAATGAAAGTCAACCATTCTCTTACACCATACACAAAGATAAACTTGAAATGAATAAAAGATCTCAACGTGAGACAGGAATCCATCAGAATCCTAGAGGAGAACATAGGCAGTAACCTCTTAGATATCAACCACAGCAACTTCTTTCAAGATATGTCTCCAAAGGCAATGGAAACAAAACCGAAAATGAACTTTTGGAACTTTATCAAGATCAAAAGCTTCTGCACAGCAAAGGAAACAGTCAACAAAACAAAGAGGCAACCCACAGAATGGGAGAAGATATTTGTAAATGACAGTACAGACAAAAGGTTGATATCCAGGATCTACAAAGAACTTCTTAAACTCAACACACAAAAAACAGATAATCATATCAAAAAATGGGCAGAAGACATGAACAGACACTTCTCCAATCAAGACATACAAATGGATATCAGACACATGAAAAATGCTCATCATCACTAGCCATCAGGGAGATTCAAATCAAAACCACATTGAGATACCACCTTACACCAGTTAGAATGGCTAAAATTAGCAAGACAGGAAACAACATGTGTTGGAGAGGATGTGGAAAAAGGGGAACCCTCTTACACTGTTGGTGGGAATGCAAGTTGGTGCAGCCACTTTGGAGAACAGTGTGGAGATTCCTTAAGAAATTAAAAAATAGAGCTTCCCTATGACCCTGCAATTGCACTACTGGATATTTACCCCAAAGATACAGATGTAGTGAAAAGAAGGGCCATCTGTATCCCAATGTTCATAACAGCCATGGCCACGGTCACCAAACTGTGGAAAGAACTAAGATGCCCTTCAACGGATGAATGGATAAGGAAGATGTGGTCTATATACACTATGGAGTATTATGCCTCCATCAGAAAGGATGAATACCCAACTTTTGTATCAACATGGATGGGACTGGAAGAGATTATGCAGGATGAAATAAGTCAAGCAGAGAGAGTCAATTATCATATGGTTTCACTTATTTGTGGAGCATAAGAAATAACATGGTGGATATAGGGAGATGGAGAGGAGAAGGGAATTGAGAGAAATTGGAAAGGGAGATGAACCAGGAAAGACTATGGACTCTTAAAAATAATCTGAGGGTTTTGAAGGGGCGGGGGGTGGGAGGTTGGGGGAGCCAGGTGGTGGGTATTACAGAGGGCACGTGTTGCATGGAGCATGGGGTGTGGTGCATAGGCAATGAATTCTGTTACACTGGAAATAAATAAATAAATAAATATTGTTTTCCTTTGACAGACATAAATCTTTTGGCATATTTTCCCCCCTTGGGATGAACATCAAATATTTGAGCATACCCATATTTTTGGGTATTTGTGGCAATATCAATATTCATGTAATATATATTTAGATGAAAAGCACTTTAAGTTCTTTATACAGTGCCAAATGTCCCAAGAAAAATTTTTTAAAAATCTCTATTCTATACATTTTAAAATCTTTATTTATATGGTGTCATACAAATAATTGCCTAGATATTTTCTGATATTTTCAATAAATACATTATTCAATGCATGCAGTCTTAATATATTATTATTTTAATATCTTGAAGAAGCCATAAATTGAAAGGAAAGAAAATATACACACATATACTTTATAGATCTGGCTTCCAAACTACTCCTTTTTCACAGAAAAAAAAAAGTATGAAGTTTATAATCTTTTAAGCTTTATTTAGAGTGCAAATATAACATCCATATAAAATTCTAAATGAGCAAGAGAGGATTTGGAAAAATATATATAACCTAATTATGCCATTTCAAAAGTTGATAACACTGATCTTCTTACTCTTGTATAGAAAAGTAACATTTGTCAAATGTTGGGGTGGGCTACTGACAAAAGCTTCAATCATGCAGAAAGCTGTTTTCAAATCCATTAAAAAAAAAAAAGCGGGCACCATTTACATGATAAATTACTCCTAGACAAGAATCTTAGCTGACTACCCAAGTGCTTGATTCTGTTATCACTGATTTGTCCTTCAGTCTTCAACAGAATGAAAATGAAGGACTTACAAATTAATTGTGCCAGGAAACAGAGCTAATTTTCTTATAGTGCCAAAAAAAAAAAAAGGCATTGTAAGCCACTAAACTTGAGAGTGAATAATATCATGTGCAATAACAAAGTATTATTAATGTCTTTATTGTTCTACAAAATGTCTTGATTGCTATTCTTAAGTAAATTTGTTTCTGAAAAGTTTTAAGAATTCCCTGAAGAACAATGAGGAAAAAAAAAGGATTCAGTTAATAAAGTTTAAAAATTTCTGAAGGAACTTTAAAAATTTTTTAGTTTGTTTTGAAAACCTTTAGAAACCTTATCTGTGTAGGATAAATACAGTTTACTTGCACAAATTTGAACTTTCATTTGAAGAAATGTATTTAAACATTTAAAATATATTTTAAATACTTTTAAATATTTAAATATTTTAAATACATTTAAAATGTATTTAAATTAAGAATCACTTGTTCTCCACTCCTTTAATTTGATCAGTCATCAGTGAAATGAAAATTGAAACCACAATGAGAAACCATTTTATATGTGTCAGATTGGAAAAGATTAAGAATTAAGTAAAAGCAAAGATGGGAGAATCGTGGGATATAAAGTTTCTCATCTAGTGTTAGTGAGAGCAACCATTTTGGAAAATATTTTGACATTGTAGAAACAAACTAAAATGGATTCTTGTCAGGGACAAAATGGATACAGCTGATGCAAGCACATAAGGAAACTTCAACTAACCTTACAGAAATTTACAGCTCCTCTCACAAATCAGCAGAGGATAGCAGCCAATCCCTAAATGTCAAGTCTGTTTAGACCATCTCTGTACTTTCTTACTCTCTTATTCCCTTGACTCAATTAGCCAGATCAAAATAAATAAAAACAAAAGAAAACAAAACAAAAAAACCCTAGCTGGAAAATAAAAAAAAATAATAACTTTCACATTTACCCCCCAAAAATCCCTTAGATTACAAGAAATCTTGAACTCATTTCTCCTATAGCTTTGATTTTCCCACCTTACAAATTGAAACTCTTTAAACTCGTCTTTCTCCTTTGTTTTATTCTGTGTACAGTCTAGTGTTTGACATCATTAGCCACTGAAATTGAATATGACTTAACCAAAACCATCCCCTTAGGTAGAGAACCTAAAGAATCTCTTGATAGACCTTCAAAGATAAAGAGGGACTTTCAAAGGGAAGGCTTTTTTTTTTTTTTTTTTTGATTGGGCTGTGGCTACGGAGTTTTTTGTTCGATTTTCCTTTAAATTTGTCATATAATTTTCATATGCATTAGTGTATGTAAAATACACTTCACAATGAGAGGGATTTTATTTTCCTTATTTTCCTTTCCTTTCCTCTTTCCTTTTATGTCAAGCTAGAAAGCTGATTTACTAAAATTCCTCCAGTGAGAATAAATGTAATTGGCCACTTGAAATTCTCTCAGGTACAGTAGTATCCTTGGTGAGAAGGGAAGTCAAGCAATACAATGTGCACCTGCATTTAAAGTTATGAAGGATAACTGTTTTTATTTATAAAATCCTATATGCTTCAGATATTGAGTACATTTGTGCTATTTAGTGTTTATGTAAGCATATGTACTTGTAATATATGTAGTATATTGCAGCATTAATGTTATTTGAAATTTTATTAGCATACTAAAAGAGAACACTTCGTGGAGAAGTCTGACTATTTGCAAATCCTGTATTTTATCTCTATTATGCCCACCACAACTTTCTTCCTTCATGATTATTTGTCTAGAGGTGAAAGTGAAATAGCACAGCTCCTGACATGAATACTAGTATTTCAAATTTTTTCAGCTAGGTTAGTGTGTTTAAAGTGGTTTTCTTCTCTGTTCCATACAAATAGCCAAAGCAATTACAAAAAAGCAAAATAAAACTGAAGATATCATAATTCTGGATTTCAAGCTATATTACAAAGCTGCAATCATCAAGACATTTTGGTCCTGGCACATAAGCAGAAATAGATCAATCAAACAAAATAGAGAGAAACCAGAAATGGACTCACAACTATATGGCCAAGTAGTCTTTGACTAAGTGGGAAAGAATATACAATAGAAAAAAGACAGTCTCTTCAACAAACGGTGTTGGGAAAAACTGGATAGCAGCATGGAGAAGAATAAAACTTGACCACTTTCTTACATGATACCCCTCAAAAAAAAAAAATTCAAAATGGATGAAAGACCTAAATGTGAAACAGGAAACCATCAACATCCTAGAGGAGAACACAGGCAGCCATCTCTTTGACAGCAGCCATAGCAATTTCTTACCTGACACATAACCAGAGGCAAGGCAAATAAAAGCAAAAATTAATTATTGGGACTTCACCAAAATAAAAATCTTCTGAACAATGAAGGAAAAAATCAACAAAACTAAAAGGGATCCTATAGAATGAGAGAAGATATTGCCAAGCACATTTCTGATAAAAGGTTAGTATCCAAAATCTACAAGGAACTTATCAAACTCAGAACCACAAAAAAAACAACCCATTTGAGAAATGGGCAGAAGACATGAATATACACATTTCCAAAGAACACATCAGATGACTAACAGACACATGAGATATTCAACATCACTCAACACCAGGAAAATACATATCAAAACTACAATGAGATACCACCTCACAGCTGTCAGAATGGCTAAAATTAACAACACAAGAAATGAGAGGTGTTGGAGAGGATGTGGAGAAAGAGGAGCCCTCTTGTCCTGTTGGTGGAGTTGCAAACTGGTACAACCGCTCTGGAGAACAGTATGGAGGTTCCTCAAAGTTAAAACTAGAACTACTTTATGACCTAGAAATTGCACTACTAGCTCTTTACCCAATGGACACAAAAATACAGATTCAAAGAGATATATCAACCCTGATGTTTATAGCAGCATAATCAATAATAGTCAAACTATGGAGAGAGCCCAAATATCCATCGATTGATGAATGGATAAAGAAGAATTGACATATACAAATATATCAGCCATCCAATTAATTACTTAATTAATTAAATCTTGCCATATGCAATGATGTGGATGGAACAAGAACATATTTAATGAAATAAGTCAGCCAGAAAAAGACAAATACCATATGATTCAATCATATATAGAATTTAAGAAAGAAAACAGATAAACATATGGGAAGTGGTAAAAGAAAAGAAAGAGAAAGGGGAAAAATCCATAAAAGACTCTATGATAGAGAACAAACTGAAGGTTAATGAAGGTTAATGGCTGGGGGATGGGCTAGATTGGGGCTGGTTATAAAGGAGGACATTTGTTATGATGACCACTGGGTGTTGTATGTAAGTGATGAGTCACTAAATTCTATGCCAGAAAACCATATTGCACTGTATGCTAACTACCTAAAATATCAATCAATTAATCAATCAATAAAAAGTATTTTCTTTTTCTATAAGAAAACAAACTCAAAGATGTCTCATTCAGTTGTATTCCTGTCTCTATCTTCCTTTGAATTTATGTATTGCAAATTCCATGTACAACCCACATAAGTCTATCTCAGTAGCAAAAATAATGAAGAGTGACAACCTCCTTCCATATAGATGAATAACCCCAATTGATTATGCAGTCTTTACTTATCATCTGAACAGGTTGTGCTTTAACATCCATATCCACACTGTGGTGAAAACCCATGTTCCTAAGGAACCTGACCTTGCCAAATCTCCTAATATCTGATGACGTTCAGTTGGAGAGAGGGAGGATTCCCTAGAATACTGTTCTTCTATTTCTAAGATAGTTATCTTTCATGAAAGAGTTCCCTCTTATCCTCATTAGATATTATATATCTGACACATGACAGTAAATTTCTCAATATTTAGTTTTTTGATTATGACTTTGTTACTTTTTTCAATATTTATTGGCTTTATGTGTCTGTGATTTCCTGTGTGTATTCTTTCCTTAGGTTCTTTTCTTCCTTTCTTTCTTTTCCTTTTCTTTTAACTTTAACTCTTTACTTAGTTTTCTATTGCATTAGATTTACTGTTTTCACACTGTTTGGGGATAATATATGATTAGTATACGATACATATGATTACTATATACTATAAGGAACTGGCTCATTGGATTATGGAGTATGAGATGTCGAGATTTGCAGTTAGCAAAATGGAATCCCAAGAAAGCCCATGGTATAGTTGCAGGGTAAGTCTGAGTTTGAAGGTAGAAGACAAATGTTTCAGCTAGAAGAGGGTCAGACAGAGAGAAATAATTCTTACAGTTTTATTCCTTTCAGACCTTCAACAAATTGTATGAGGCCCACCCGCAATGGGGAGAACACTCTAATTTACATATTCAAATTACCTATCCAGATAGTAATTACTTATTCAAATGGTAATTATTCAAATATTAATTCAAGTTACTTAATCAAATGTTATTCTCATCTAGAAACACTCACAGACACTCTCAGAAATAATGTTCAGCCAAATATTTGACCCCATGACCCAGTCAAGTTAGTGCATACAGTTACTATCACAGGTATAGTAACATTTGACTCATAAGTCAAAATAATTTTCTTGTTCTCTTTTTTTAGCTTTTAACTAGTTATATTGCTTTTTACCCAAAAATAATTTAACTTTTTAATCAAATAAAATATTTCAATAATTACTTTATGACTTCTTTGCTTCCTTTCCTTAATAATTTCATAAATTTTGTGTGTGTTGAGTTTGAGGAGTTCTTTGTAGATCCTGGATATCAACCTTTTGTCTGTACTGTCACTTGCAAATATCTTCTCCCATTCCGTGGGTTGCCTCTTTATTTTGTTGACTATTTCCTTTGCTGTGCAGAAGATTTGATCTTGATGAAGTCCGAAAAGTTCATTTTCGCTTTTGTTTCCTTTGCCTTTGGAGACATATCTTGAAAGAAGTTGCTGTGGCTGATATCAAAGAGGTTACTGCCTATTTTCTCCTCTAGGATTCTGGGATTCTGATGGATTCCTGTCTCACATTGAGGTCTTTTATGGTGTAAGAGAATGGTCAACTTTCATTCTTCTACATATAGCTGTCTAGTTTTCCCAGAACCATTTATTGAAGAGACTGTCTTTTTTCCATTGTATATTTTTTCCTGTTTTGTGGAAGATTATTTGACCATAGAGTTGAGGGTCCATATCTGGGCTCTCTACTCTATTCCACTGGTCTATGTGTCTGTTTTTATGCCAGGACCACACTGTCTTAGTGATCACAGCTTTGTAGTAAAGCTTAAAATCACGTAATGTGATGCTGGCAGTTTTGTTTTTGTTTTTCAACATTTTTCAACATTTCCTTAGCAATTCGGGGTCTCTTCTGATTCCATACAAATTTTAGGATTATTTGCTCCAGCTCTTTGAAAAATACCGGTGGAATTTTTATCAGAATGGCATTAAAAGTATAGATTGCTCTAGGCAGTATAGACATTTTAACAATGTTTATCCTTCTGATCCAAGAGCATGGAATGGTCTTCCATCTTTTTGTGTCTTCTTCAGTTTCTTTCATGAGCTTTCTGTAGTTCCTTGAGTACAGATCCTTTACCTCTTTGGTTAGGTTTATTCCCAGGTATCTTATGGTTCTTGGTGCTATAGTAAATGGAATAGATTCTCTAATTTCCCTTTCTGTATTTTCATTGCTAGTGTATAAGAAAGCCACTGCTTTCTATACATTGACTTTGTATCCTGCCATGTTACTGAATTGCTGTATGAGTTCTAGTAGTTTGAGGGTGGAGTCCTTTGGGTTTTCCATACAAAGTATCATGTCAACTGTGAAGAGAGAGAGTTTGACTTCTTCATTGCCAATTTTGATACCTTTTATTTCTCTGTGTTGTCTGATTGCTGTTGCTAGGACTTCTAATACTATGTTGAACAAGAGTGGTGAGAGTGGGCATCCTTGTCGTGTTCCTGATCTCAATGGGAAGGCTGGGAGCTTTATCCCATTGAAGATGATATTTGCTGTGGGTCTTTCATAGATAGATTTTATGAAGTTCAGGAATGTTCCCTCTATCCCTGTACTTTGAAGCCTTTTATTCAGGAATGGATGCTGGATTTTGTCAAATGCTTTTTCTGCATCAATTGGGAGGACCATGTGGTTCTTCTCTCTTCTCTTATTTATTGGTTTTATCACATTGATTGATTTGCGAATTTTGAACCATCCTTGTAACCCAGATAATCATATCAAAAAATGGGCAGAAGATATGAACAGACACTTCTCCAATGAAGACATACAAATGGCTATCAGACACATGAAAAAATGTTTATCATCACTAGCCATCAGGGAGATTCAAATTAAAACCACATAGCAAGACAGGAAACAACATGTGTTGGAGAGGATGTGGAAAAAGGGGAACCCTCTTACACTGTTGGTGGGAATGCAACTTGGTGCAGCCACTTTGGAGATTCCTCAACAAATTAAATCACACTTTGGAGATTTGCAGTGTGGAGATTCCTCAAGAAATTAAAAATAGAACTTCCCTATGACCCTGCAATTGCACTGCTGGGTATTTACCCCAAAGATACAGATGTAGTGAAAAGAAGAGCCATCTGTACCCCAATGTTTATAGCAGCAATGGCCACGGTCACCAAACTGTGGAAAGAACCAAGATGCCCTTCAACGGAAGAATGGATAAGGAAGATGTGGTCCATATACACGATGGAGTATTATGCCTCCACCAGAAAGGGTGAATACACAACTTTTGTAGCAACATGGACGGGACTAGAGGAGATTATGCTGAGTAAAATAAGTCAAGCAGAGAGAGTCAAGTATCATATGATTTCACTTATTTGTGGAGCATAACAAAGAACATGGAGGACATGGGAAGATGGAGAGGAGAAGGGAGTTGAGGGAAAGTGGAAGGGGAGATGAACCATGAGAGACTATAGACTTTGAAAAACACCCTGCGGGTTTTGAAGGGGCGGGGGGTGGGAGGTTGGGGAACCCGGTAGTGGGTAATAGGAAGGGTATGTATTGCATGGAGCACTGGGTGTGGTGCAAAAACAATGAATACTGTTATGCTGAAAATAATAAAAAAATATTTTAAAATTTTCATAAATTTTAATTTTGACTTTGTATTAGGTCTGCATATTCTATCAGTCCAGTTACATACTGATAAAATACAAAATTATAATTTGGAATTCATCAAACTGCATGCAATTTTTTATCATTCCTCAACTCTTTTATTTTCTTTTCATTTTTCTTCCTATTGTCCTGTTAAGGTAAACACAGATAATGTTCAAGTCTTTGAGTAATACTTAAAGTTAACCTGGGATTTAGTTAAATAAATTGGGTATTAAAAAACTGAAGGACTGGGGCGCCTGGGTGGCTCAGTGGGTTAAAGCCTCTGCCTTCAGCTCAGGTCATGATCTCAGGGTCCTGGGATCGAGTCCTGCATCAGGCTCTCTGTTCAGCAGGGACCCTGCTTCCCTTCCTCTCTCTCTGGCTGCCTCTCTGCCTACCTGTGATCTCTGTCTGTCAAATAAATAAATAATTTTTTTTTAAAAAACTTAAAAAAAATAAAAATAAACTGAAGGACTTTACCCTTACAAATAAATTTAAAATATATGTTTTTATCACATTTGCTACTAAAGAATTGTGTTGAACAATGCTTCTTAACTGATGATTTATGAAGAACCCTGGGCTCATAATGATTTGAAAACATGCCACAGGCCAATTACTGTACATATTCTCATGACATTCACCAAGCCACAGTAAATACAGGTTACAGTAATTTCTTTCCAGTAAATGAAGTGCTGATAAATTCTAGTAACATTTCCTTCTCTGAATAGCCTCCATTGTTATATACATAAAGTATGAACATTGAAATAAGATTCTGCTGTCTGAAATTTTTAATAAGTCCAGAATAAAAGCTACAGTCAAACTAAGCACATAAACATTCCAGTATTTTAATCTTTATTTGTGTCTGCAAAACAGTGGTTTTGTTATAAAAATATGTGGCAAATTTCCTTAGTACTATGACCACTGACATCCAAAGTATATCAGACATTCTTGTTAGTTTTCCTGGTTAACATTCTAAGCTTTTTTTCTCCATTGTTCAACCCAATTCCTTACCCTGTTATCTTAAGGGAAGGCAACTATAAATAAAAATATATATATATAAATAAAATATAAATATAATAAAATATAAATATAAAAATAAATTTAAAAAGTAGGCTTTGTGGATTATTTGTCTATGGTGTACATTTTACTATTTACTGAAAAGGAACTACAAATATAGTTATGAATTTATTTTCCTGAAGCCCAGATGTTATTATTTTTCCCTTCATAATTTTTCCCTAAAGTTCCACTCTATCAAGAGACAATTCAGCTCTAGAACTTGTATTGTAAGGGGGCTCCATATCCTTTTTTTTTTTTTTTAAGATTTTATTTATTTATTCAACAGACAGAAATCACAAGTAGGCAGAGAAGCAGGCACAGAGAGGGGGGAGGCAGGCTCCCTGCTGAGCAGAGAGCCCAATGTGGGACCTGGGATCATGACCTGAGCCAAAGACAGAGGTTCCAAATCACTGAGCCACCCAGGTGCCCCAAGGGGGCTCCATACACTTCTAATTTTATTTCTCACTAAAGAGTTTTACAAACTTATGATTACTCTAAGCAAGAATACCCAAATACATGATGCTATTCATTGCTATTTTGTCTTTGATCTTTGGGCTATTACAAATAATGTGCCAATATACATTCATATATAAGTCTTTGGGTATACAAATGTTTTTGTTTATCTTGAATATACACCTAGAAGTAGAATTACTTGCTGATATTATTTTAAGAAACTGTCAGACCATTTTCCAAAGTGATGAGACCATTTCATAAACCAATTAACAATGTATGAATATTCTAATTGCACCACATACTTGTCTATACTTGCTATTTTCTTTTAAATCAATTTTGATTTTCAGAGCAGTGTTAGGTTCACAACACACAACTGAGAAGTACAGAGATTTCTGATATACCTTGCCCTACACATGCTTATAGTTTCTTCCATTGTCAACATCCCACAGTAAAAGTGGTACATTTGGCAAAATTGGTTAATTTACATTGATATATCATTACTACCCAATGTCTATACTTTTCATTAGAGTTCACTCTTGGTAGTGTTCATTTTATAGGTTTAGACAAATGTGTAGTGACATATACCCATCACCATGGTATCATATGGAATAGTATCACCACCCTAGAAATCCTGTGTTTCACCTATCCATCCCTTCCCATTCACCCAGCCCCATCCCTGGAAATCACTGATACAGTAAAATATAAACATTTTTTATAAATAGAACTACATTTTCTCTCCCTTTCTTTGTGTTAAATTTATATACTACATCTGTATATGTTCTAAACACAAACAAAGATTGCTATAATTAATGTTTTGTGTAATCTTATGCCTTTTAAGTGCACATGGGTGGCTCGGTCTTTAATCACCTGCCTTTTAAATCTTTTAAAAGTGTTTTTTTCTTTTTAAGTCTTATGCCTTTTAAAGAACCTAAGAGCAAAAAGAAAGGCAGTATTTAGAGTTTTGTGTATCAAGCTACTTATCATATTACTTCCAGGATTGTAAATTTCTTCTTTTATTTATTTTTATTTTTTTAAAGATTTTATTTATTTATTTGACAGAGAGAGAGATCACAAGTAGGCAGAGAGGCAGGCAGAGAGAGAGGAGGAAGCAGGCTTTCTGCCGAGCAGAGAGCCCTGATGTGGGGCTCGATCCCAGGACCCTGGGATCATGACCTGAGCCAAAGGCAGAGGCTTTAACCCACTAAGCCACCCAGGCACCCTCTTATTTTAGATTTAAGTAACAACCTGGTGTCATTTCCCCACTCCAAATTGCCTCATTCTTCTTTTGCCCTGTTAGTATGTATGTACACCTTTAGAAGTCCAAAGATACAATTTTTTAAAAGATTTTATTTATTTATTTGAGAAAGAGAGAGAGCACAAGCAGGGAGAGGAACTTAGGGAGAAACAGAAACCCTGCTGAATGGAGAGCCCAACACAGCACTCAATCCCAGGACCCTGGGATCATGACTTGAGCCAAAGTCAGACACTTAACTAGCTGAGTGATCCAGGCACCCCTGCTTTAAGTAGTTTTATAAAAGGACAATTAAAAGAATGGAGAAATATATAAGTATATTGTATTTCATAATTACCAACTCAATTACTTTTACCAATGCTCTTTATTTCTTCATGTAGATTTTCACTTCTTTTCCCACGTTTTTTCAACCTATATAACTTTTTATGATTTTATTTATTAGAGGGAGAGAGAGAGAGAGAGAGAGCATAAGTGGGGCAGAGGGGCATAGGGAGAGGGAGAAGCAGATTGTCTACTGAGCAGGAAGTCCAATGTGGGGCTCAATCCCAGGACTCTGAGATGATGACCTGAGCCAAAGTCAGATGGTTAACTGACTGAGCCACCTGGTCACCCCTCAACCTATGTAACTTTAAAACATATATATATTCTTCTTAGCCATCTCTGATAGCAATGAATTCTCTCAGTCTTTGTTACTAGTGTTTGTCTTTAATTCACCTTTATTTATGAGGGATAGTTTTCCCAGATATAAGATTCTTGGTTGACAGATTTTTTTCTTTTCCTTTTTCTAGGTATTGTTTTACTGGCAGCAGTTTGAAAGCATCATCACACTGGTTTCTGGCCTTCATCATTTTTGACAAGAGGTCAGCTTTTATATTTCATGTGATTTACTTGAATGTAAAATATCAATTTTTACTTGTAGCTTTAAAGATTTTCTTTTTGTCATTATATTTCAATTGCTTGACTACGTGTGGTTAGGTATGAGTATCTTTGTTTTATACCACTTAGAGTTTGTTGAGATTCTTAGGTAAATGGATTAATGTGTTTAAAATACATCTTACTAAGTTTAGAAAGATTTTGGCCATAATTTCTGTGAACTTTTTTTTTTCTTTTTTCTTCCTTCTGGTACTCCCTTTAACTGTACATTGATGTACTTAATGGTGCTTCATAGATCTCTGAGTCACCATTTTTCTTTCTCCATTTTTCTTTCTATTCCTCAGATTTGATGCTCTCTACTGATATATCTTCAAATCTTATCATGCTTTCTTACACCAATCAGATCTGTTGTTGATCTCTTCTAGTGTTTTTTTTTTTTCCCCTTTCAGCTACTGTACTTGCCAACTCTAGATTTCCACATGGTTAAATTATATAATTTGTATCTCTTTCTTAAGATTTTCTATTTGATGTGTCATCACATTCTATTCTCCTTTAATTCTTTAAATAAATAAATATATCCCTTTAGTTTTTTAAACATATTTCAAGTACTTTGAAGTGTTTGTTAAGTTCATATTTTGGCCGGACTTCCCAGGATTGTCCCACATATGCCTAGCATGGTGGTCAACCAGTAATTGGTCAGAGATCATGTTTAAAACTTGAGCCATAAAGCTCTGACCTTTAGAATTAGGACTACCTTTAGACATGGTTCCAATTTGAGGGAAGTTAAAAGTTTGCCTTAAACAAACAAAAAAAAAAGTCTGCCTTACATTCAGCCAGTGAGATTTGCTCCCATTTCTCTCTGGTTTCTCCTGAGTAGACACAACCTTGCATAGGTGCACAGATTTTTGGACCAGAAGGGATGGAGTTTGACATTAGGAGAACCTTCTATATCTATTCCTAGAACTCCCTGTTAAATTTCTGACCAGTCTGCCATTATTTCTTTTTGCATCACAGTGATGTTAGCCCCCTCTAATTGTTTTCCACTGTGATTTCTACAAGTCATCTTTAGAAATGGATTTTTCTATGCTCTGATTTACATAAAGTCAAACACCTCAGACAAATCCATGAATAGAACATAGTGTTTGGGGCACCTGGGTGGTTCAGTGGGTTAAAGCCTCCTCCTTTGGCTCAGGTCATGATCTCAGGGTCCTGGGATTGAGCCCCACATCGGGCTCTCTGCTTGGCAGGGAACCTGCTTCCCCTTCTCTCTCTCTGCCTGCCTCTCTGCCTGCTTGTGATCTCTGTCAAATAAATAAATAAAATCTTAAAAACAAACAAACAAACATAGTGTTTGTGTTGTTGGATGATGTGAAATTCTTATCCTTGCAGCCACACAGAAGAGAATCTAGGTGCAAGAGAGAGTAAAAAGGGATTTTCCAATTTTCATGGCCTTCACTACTTGTCTGAAATCAATTTAGTGTACCACTCATTCAGTTACAACATGAGGAGGGCAACTGGGAACACCACACAGAGCATAACATCCCCAACTAGATACTGTTGGGTAGAAAGGAGCAGCCCTTGGCTTAATTGTCACACTGTCCAATTGTTTTTATTGAGAATCAGTACATTTTTTGGGTAAATTATTTTCAACTTATTGTATTCTCTCTAATCAAACTCCAGAAATTTTAAATGCTTATTTTTTATTATTTCATCCACTTTTATTCTGATTTTCTCTAAAGCAGGTTTCAGAAGTCTACCATACATTATTTTTTAATAATAAAAGTAGGTATTATTTTAGGAAATGTCTTATACGCATCAATGCAGAAGAAGTGGGCTGTCTACAAAGCACTTCTTTGAAGTTAAACTGTGGAAGACGATGGAGTAAATACGAAAATATTTTTACTTTATAAGTTTTAGAGCAAAGAGTCTTCTATTCTTCAATTTATCATTAAAAACACACAGATATTTTACAACATTTATGGACTGAGAATATTTTATATAAAATAATACTTAAAGATATGCTCTAACAAGAAAAGAATTACAATAATAAATCCAAGCTTGTTTATGTGCAAATGTTTAAATATATAAGAACTAAAGGTAATATAGATTACTACTTATCTTAGAAATTTACATAAAATCATCATAAATTTCATCCCAGGTCTTATGAGATATCTAATATTTTCTTTTCAAATTTCTTACCCACTTTACTTGTATATGTGTTGCCATTAAATTCTTGAAGTCACTCACACATCCTCTTCTCATCTCTCTACAAAGATTTCAAATATAAGATATGTCCATTTTCTTCAATTTTCCTACCAAACATCACTCATGTAGGCTTGTCATGTGGGGTATAACTTTATTGGAAACTTGTGGGGTTTCAGTGAAATAGTTTGTATTATAACACAGTAGAGAAATTAAGATCCAATGAAAATATTTTAAATTTCCACTCAAAAAAAAATTCTGGTCTGGGGGCGCCTGTGTGGCTCAGTGGTTTAAGCCTCTGCCTTCAGCTCAGGTCATGATATCAGGGTCCTGGGATCGAGCCCTGCATCGGGTTCTCTGCTCAGTGGGAAGCCTGTTTCTCCCTCTCCCTCTGCCTGCCTCTCTGCCTACTTGTGACCTCTCTCTCTATCAAATAAAGAAATAAAATATTAAAAAAAAAATTCTGGTCTGAACATGTAATTGCACAACATAAGAAATAAATCTAAAAGTGATATGTAAACCCAAAAATATATAACAAAAATGGAAATGACCAATAAAAAATATTAAAGAAGTTTAAAGCAATAAACATTAAACAATATAAGGTATTTACAAAAATAAAGTTATAATAAAAAATGAAGAGACCTATTATAATGATTTGTGTCCACATGGAATATCTATCTATCTATCATCTATCTATCATCTATCTATCTACCTACCTATCTATTCTTTAAAGATTTTGTTTATTTGTAAGACAGAGAGAGAGCAGAGGGGACAGAGGGAGAAGGAGACTCCCTGCTGAGGTGAGGCAGGACTGATCCTGGGACCCCAAAATCATGACCTGAACCAAAGGCAGATGCTTAACCAACTGAGTCACCCAGGTGCCTCACATGGAATATTTAAATATGAAAACTAAAACTGTTCAAAGATAAAATAGAAATAGAACTAGAACCTACATGGGAGACTTTAATATTCTGTTTTGATATATGTAGTAAACAGAAAATAAGTGCCTAGTGCTTGATTTTGTGATAATTTCTCTACCTAAGGCTATAGGATGTCTTAGGATTTTTTATTTTATTCTTAAAAACTTAAGCCAATATAAATCTTAATAAAACATAAAATATAATCAAATACCTAGGCTGAGAATATGTCTCACTTACACACATTTTTAGTTATTTTATTTTGTCTATTCATTGTAGATTTAGTAGTTATAAAGAGATATATAAACTTTTATGAAATTGTGAAAGACATTAATTTTTATTTTCTTTATTTTAGGATTTGAATTTCTTTTTCTTTTAATCTATGCCACACAGCAAAATTCAAGGAGCTACTAATGTTATACTATGATTATGCCAGTGATTTGATCTCTTGTGAATAGACTTCTCCAAAGCTAGGTGCTCCTCGCTGTTTACCCATTTGGCTCATATTTAAGAGCAAGTAGGAAATCATGCTTCTACATTGCCAAAATATTTCCCACTGGCAGAAATACATGGCCAATGATGCTGAGGAAACCATAAGGTGAGGTTCGAAAAATATAATTCAGAATATGTTCGTTCTACTTTCGTGTGTATGTTGATATTTCAGATAAGAAAAAAAAAAACACATGAGAGTAGAGGAAACACAGTAATTAAGTTTATGGAGTTTAATCTTTGAAACCTTCAAAAATGCATAATTTATAGTGGGTTCCCACAGGGATATTATTAGGACCATAGCAAGGAAAATAAATATAAGCTTTATTAGTTGGAGCTTTAAAAACATCATGTATTTCAGAGTCCATAGTCTCTTATGGTTCGCCTCCCCTTCCAAATTTTTTTTTTAATAAACATATAATGTATTTTTATCCCCAGGGGTACAGGTCTGTGAATCGCCAGGTTTACACACTTCACAGCACTCACGATAGCACTTACCCTCCCCAATGTCCATAGCCCCCTCCCCCTCTCCCAATCCCACCTCCCCCCAGCAACCCCCAGTTTGTTTTGTGAGATTAAGAGTCATTTATGGTTTGTCTCCCTCCCAATCCCATCAACCTGAGGGTTTTGAAGGGTCAGGGGTGGGAGGTTGGGGGAACAGGTGGTGGGTAATGGGGAGGGCACGTTTTGCATGGAGCACTGGGTGTTGTGCAAAAAGAATGAATACTGTTACGCTGAAAAAATAAATAAAATGGAAGAAAGTGCTTCCTCGCAAAAAAAAAAAAAAATCATGTATTTAGAAGGAAATCTTATTTAAAAATATACATGAATAGGGCGCCTGGGTGGCTCAATGGGTTAAGCCGCTGCCTTCGGCTCAGGTCATGATCTCAGGGTCCTGGGATCGAGTCCCGCATCGGGCTCTCTGCTCAGCAGGGAGCCTGCTTCCCTCTCTCTCTCTCTGCCTGCCTCTCTGTCTACTTGTGATCTCTCTCTGTCAAATAAATAAATAAAATCTTTAAAAATATATATATATACATGAATAATAAGACTGACTCAAACAACAAAGACATCATGCTTTGGGAAAAATGAGGTCTCAGGAACATCAAAATCAATATACTTTCAAAACAATTTAGATATCATAGTTTATAATATAAGGTAACCCAAACTTCATATGTATTTAAAATTCATATACACAATTATATTTATTTAGTTGGAAATATTGTTTTATTTAAACTGTGAAGTATGTTTATTTATACATCTTTATAGAAGTACAATTTTCACACCTTAAATTTAAATATTAAGGAAGCAATCATTTCAAGAGTTGTGAAGAAATTCCTAAGTAGAGATAGAGGCTCCAGGATCCAGAAACAGTACTGGAGTGGTTCAAAATAAAGCTTCTACATGCTAGTTTTAATATGGAGAAGTGGCAGTTTCTATGACCATGCCTTAAGTTGAGGAGGACGTAAGAACATTGGGATTAGGAACTGAAGTCTGAACAGGTGTTAGGGTCTTTTTTTTTTTTTTTTAAGATTTTATTTATTTATTTGACAGAGAGAGAAAGACAGTGAGAAAGGGAATACAAGCAAGGGGAATGGGAGAGGGAGAAGCAGACTTCCCACTGGGCAGGGAGCCCAATGTGGGGGTGATCCCAGGACCCTGGAATCATGACCTGAACCAAAGACAGACTCTTAATGACTGAGTAACCAGGCACCCCACAGGTGTTAGGGTCTTATCTGTTATTCTTCCCTTTGCTCACTCCATGCTAAGCACACTGAACTCCCAGCTTTTTTTCAAACATGTCAGGCATACTCCAACCTTAAGGCTTTCAACTGGCTGTTCCTGGGCCTGGAATGGTCTTCTCCCACATATCTGTTGTCTCAATTTTATTCCTCCATTCTTTGCTCATATCCCGTTTTCATATTGACTTCTCTGTAGAATACTGAAACATGCCCACCATCCCTTCTTTTGCTTTACCTTACTCTCCTTTTTGTTTTATATTTACAATATGGTTTCCCACAATATTGTGTATAATTGTGTCCTCTCAATAAATAATTTGTGCATTATTTCTATTATTTCTTGTTTGTTTCAAACCCAGCATATATGGATCCTGATCTCAAATAGCTTAGTTTTGTTACTGAAGTAGGCCACATAGGACAATATCTGCCACATAATGGGCACCTGGCACATATTTCTTAAGTGAATGACTAATGTGCACATCTTACAGACTAAACTCTAAACAACACAGTAAACCATGGGTAGTACAGTTATCTAAATCAATATACAGACATTGCTATAAATGGGTTTTTGCCCACCTCTTAGTTACTGTTTATCCTATAATTAGCAAAAATATATCCAGAAATAATGTTAGTTACATCTTGATTCTAATCCTAATCCTTCTATTCCTTTCTTTGTTTTCTAAAAATGCATTAATTATTGGCATTTCTATATCCCTAAACCTAGTTTTTCTTTATTCTTTTCATGCATATTTATTCAAAACAATGTATAAATCTTTTAATGATCTGTTTACCTAAGAAATAAGAATATATAATTAATTGCAAACTCTTCACTTAATAATGTGACTTAGCTTTTTAATTAGATTTATCAGCTTTTGGCACCTGTGCAAACCAACTTAATAAACTATAGTTCTCAAGAATTTTTGATAAAATTAAATCATGTGTCTTGTGTGTTAATTGTCAGATATGTAAATGATCCACTCCATTGTTGATGGAAGGTAAATATTTAAAATGTAAATTTTAATTCATATTAATTCACTGTGAATGGAATATAAAAATATGTCCATTTGTGTGATAATTTATAGAACATAAAAATGGAGAAAAATAATGGAAGAATTTCTGTAAGTTATAATTCTAATGAAAGTATTTTCAAATATGTTAAACAAATTAATCTATGATGGTAAAAGATTTTCTTTTAAATTACTTATATGTTTGTTTTATTAACTTTCTTTGATTTAAAACACATATCAAATATCTAATGGACTATTTATCATATGATCTTTAAATTTTGATTAATACAAAAATTTTAGGAGTGCCTGGGTGGCTCAGTCATTAAGTGGCTGCCTTCAGCTCAGGTCATGATCCTGGGGTCCTAGGATGGAGTCCCACATTGAGTTTCCTGCTGAGCAGGAAGCCTGCTTCTTCCTCTCCCACTCCTCTTGCTTGTGTTACCTCTTTCACTGTCTCTCTGTCAAGTTAATAAATAAAATATTTTTAAAAATTTAGATTAAAAATACCTTAAACATAAAAATCAAGGTGTTAAATTATCCTTACTACATAACTATATAAAATATTCTTTGACAAAGCTGAAGAGATCAGTCCGACAAGTGGCACCCTGATATTTCTTATTGAACTAGATGATTTGTTTACAAATGTTGGTCATAATTTATTTTTCTTTTGAAATATATTATAAAGATTTACGTACTGTATGGAACTTTTTAAAATCCCTATTCTTGCAAGAAGGAAAAGAAACCGATCATCATTGAGTCTTTACAAATGAATAATATATTTGGAGACAAAAGCATATATGAGTTACTCTCTTCAAAATAATGAGCTAACACTTGCTAATTCTATCTTATTTCTTCTGGGCTTTATATTTGATCACATAACGTGGGATTCTGAAGTTTGGATCATCATTAATATCAAATAATTTATCTTGGTCTCAATTTCAGAGTCAAAAAATATAAAATAAGTTTTCAATTTTTATATTTTTCTTTTTTTTAAGTAATTTATTTATTTTCAGCATAACAGTACTCATTGTTTTTGCACCACACCCAGTGCTCCATGCAATATGTGCCCTCTCTATTACCCTCCACCTGGTTCCCCAACCTCCCACCCCCCGCCCCTTCAAAACCCTCAGGTTGTTTTTCAGAGTCCATAGGCTCTCATATTTTTCTAAGTTTCATAAAGATTAAAACACTTTTGGGTGCCTGGCTGGCTCAGTGGGTTAAGCTGCTGCCTTTGGCTCAGGTAATGATTCCCGGGTCCTGAAATTGAGTCCCACATCGGGCTCTCCACTCAGCACAGAGCTTGCTTCCTCCTCTCTCTCTGCCTGCCTCTCTGCCTGCTTGTGATCTCTGTCTGTCAAATAAATAAATAAAAATCTTTGGAAAAGTAAATAAATAAATAATAAATGAATAATAAATAATAAATAAATAAAATGGTATTTGCAGGGAATGGGGGTAAGACTAATGGTGTTTAAGGTTACAAACTTATAATGAGTAGTAAAATAGCTATGCTTATTAAGCAATATTGTACTGTAATGTGATGTGATAAATATCACTATAACAATCATTATAACAATAACCATATAGATGTATCAAAATAACAGGACAAAAAGCACACCTTAAATTTATTCAATGTTAACTGTCAAATTTTGGGGCATCTGGGTGACTCAGTCATTAAGCATCTGCCTTTGGCTCAGGTCATGATCTCAGGCTCCTGGGATCGAGCCCCGCATGGGGCTCTCTGCTCAGTGCAGAGTCTGCTTATCCCTGCCCCTCTCTGCCTTGCCTCTCTGCCTACTTGTGATCTCTGTCAAATAAATAAATAAAATCTTTTAAAAAAATATTAAAATACTTTTAAAAGAAAAAAATGGAGGTATTCAAAATAGAAAAACACCAAAATCAAAACAAATCAACAAAAATGAAACTATAGAGAATAAGAATCATAGTGAAAGGTTATAAAATTGAGAAGGAAGTGAATGAGTTACAGAAATTGACACAACAGATTTAAAAAAATTGACCCAAATAATTATATTATAAACATTTGTATTTAGAACAAATTATCTTTGTATTTTACATATTTGTAAAAGTACTATTGTTGGTAATTTTCCTGCTGCAAAATCAGCTTAAATTACATCAAGCATTGCATTCCTCCTATAGTTCCAAAATTGTATGTACTTGGAAAACCTGTAGATACCTAAGGTTAAACATTAATACTTAAATGGACTTTCAATTTCAGTTCTAAGGTATAGAGTCTGGAAGTTGACATTAGAAAATGTTGGACAAACTCAAAATCAATGATTTTCTTAGATACATCCAAGAATTGAGGTTTCCTGGCCAACTGCCATCTTAATATTTGGAGAGATCAAGCATACCCAGAGAGATAGAGCAACCAGGGTCTGCTTACCTAGAGCCAACACTGCTGTTTCTGATAATTGCCTGTGTTGAAGTTGGCTGATATATCCTTCCCAGAATATTAAATGCTACTACACATCCATTGTCAAATCTGAGCATTCATCAACTCACCTTGCCACAAAAGGAGCAGGGAGACAAATATCAATGCAACTACAAGCTACATTTTCTAAATAGCCTTCTAGTCAGCAAAATTTCAGCAACAGTGAAGATCTTTATATCACAGATTAATATCCTACAGCTTGACTTCATCTATCTTTGGTCAGAAAAGGACAGAAGATATAAAATATGTAGTTCCAACAGCAAGGAACTGGCCTGTTGTTGCCAAGAGCTAACCTGCCATTCATAGCTAGGTAATTACAGATCATCTTTGTGTTTTATTCAAAATAAAAATTCTCAGAATACAAATGGCAGACAAGACCAGTCTTTCATCTTGATAAACAAAAACCAAAAAAAGACCACTCCATAGTCATATCTGAACTCATATAAAAATAAATCACAAAAATGACTGAAAGCATCCTATTCTGACTAATATAACTAGTCACTGCTTCTTCACCAGTTAAAGGTCCATCTGACTAGTTTCTCTCACAGAATTACCCACACTTCATTCCTACAATTTTCAAGGTTTGACTTTTTAAGATACTTAATCATAGAATTACAACTATTTCCACACAACATCCAATATAGAACAAACACTGCTTTCTTGAAATCTGCTCTAAATCTGCTAATATACTCTTGTTGAGGAACCCTACAGTTCTCCATCTCCATCTCCACCTACAGCTCTAAATCTGCTAATATACTCTTGTTGAGGAACCCTACAGTCCTCCATCTCCATCTCCATCTCCTTTCATTACAGTGAGTTAATAGTCAGCCTTTTTTTTTTTTTTTAGCTATATGTGCGTTCTTGGTGATCTTTAATTAGACACACTGATATCTGTAATAAGAAACATTTTACTCTGATATGAATAATCAGCTATTATTTCACTGGTGGGAAAAATCTATCAATTTACATGCAATTATAATTTCTACTTCAATTGTGTTCTTTCCTTAAACTTATCCATAAATCTTTTTAATTCTTTAAAGGTTTGGTTGTCTCCCCCCTCCCCAGAAGTCCCTACTTATGGTCAGGTTTATCCATACATAACCCAGACAGAGACACCAGTCCTAGGGAGTTTGGATGCTTAGTTAGGGCAGCTTGTGCACTTGTTTTCAGGAATTTAGGACATTTAGGCCTTCTTTATAGAGGTTGCCCCAACCCAGCAGGTCATTTTCTGGGATCAGCAGCTTCCCCTCCACCCACACTACAATCCTGATGTAAGCTGGAAAGGTCATTTGAGCAAGATCCCTTTTGGCCCTGTACAAAGAAAATGCATGGGGCCTCCATAGCAGTGAATTCTCCTAGGAGTTTTACATCCATGAACACCCTGAAACTGTCCTGAATTCCAGGGCTAGGAAGTTCCAGTGAGATCTGCCTGCAGGAGAACAGGATTCTCTGTTTTGCAATGGGCTGGACTTTAGCCTCAGTGTGTTCCCCAGGAATTCCCACCTGTGACCCAGTGAACCCTTTGAACAACTGACAGATCCCATGGAGCCTGGATGCTGAGTGATGTGGTAGGCAAATCTGTAAGTTTTAAAATGAGTTTTCATTTTCTGTCCCCATGTTCATCATTATCTTTCTTATTTTAATCTCTTTATCCCTTCCTCTATATTCTGGACAAGTTTTAGAGATTGCTTCTTTTTTTTCTTGAATTTTCTTCAAATATCTTATGTACATTTAGTAACTGTAGTATTAGTTTTAATTAAGTTTGATACATTTAGATACATTTCAATACTCCCTTTTCACCTTCTGTTCCTTTTAATTTGTTTCTTGTCTATATATCTTCTTGTTACTCCCTATTTTGCCCTTTTTCCCCATAACCTGCAATTATTAATCATTTTCTATTCATGATATATGTTTCTTTTATTCTTTTCAGAATCTCAACCATTGATTTTTTTTTTTAATTTTGTTTTGTTTTGTTTGTGCCTTAACAGAAATCATGTTAAAGATGTTAGTTTGTGGGCGCCTGGGTGGCTCAGTGGGTTAAGCCGCTGCCTTCGGCTCAGGTCATGGTCTCAGGGTCCTGGGATCGAGTCCCGCATCGGGCTCTCTGCTCAGCGGAGAGCCTGCTTCCCTTCCTCTCTCTCTGCCTGCCTCTCTTGTGATTTCTCTCTGTCAAATAAATAAAATCTTAAAAAAAAAAATTTAAGATGTTAGTTTGTTCTTCCTCCTTGTCTTCAGAATGCAATCTTTGTTTCCATTCTTTTATCAGTCTTTTTTTTTTTTTAATTTTTTTTTTTATTCATTTGACAGACAGAGACCACAAGTAGGCGGAGAGGCAGGCAGAGAGAGAGAGGAGGAAGCAGGCTCCCTGCAGGGCAGAGAGCCCGATGCGGGGCTCGATCCCAGGACCCTGGGAATCATGACCTGAGCTGAAGGCAGAGGCTTTAACCCACTGAGCCACCCAGACGCCCCTTTTTATCAGTCTTTTTCATCTGTCACTTCATACAATTATTTCTTCAGTAATATTTGCCATGAAACATATCTGTGAAGAAAGTATGAAGGATTTTTCCTTGTGAGTTCATTGGCCATTCTATGCTGGTTGAATTTCCTTTTCATAGTAGTAGTTTCATGGCTGTGGTTGTAATGCAGGTTCTAGTGTAATTTTTAAAGTATTCAGTATTTATCTCATCTGGGACTGCTATGTATGTTTCTTCCCTACCTCATCCCTTTGTGTAAAGATTCAGAAGCAAAAATAAACAATTGAGACTACATCAAACTAAATAAAAAAGCTTCTGATAGCAAAGGTAACCATCAGCAAAGTGAAAAGGCAACCTACTGAATAGGAGAAAATATTTGCAAATCATATATCTGATAAGAGACTAATATCTCTGGCAAACACCAGTCTGTCCTCTATATCTATGAGCTTATTTATTTATTTTTCTTTCTTTTGAGATTCCACACTTAAGCCTTTGTCTTATTCATTTCATCTAGCATAGTTACCTCAAAGCCCATCCATATTGTTGAAAATGACAAGATTTTATCCTTTTGAATGTCTGAATAATATTCCATTTCATACATACATCAAAATTTATTTTCTTTAAAAATTGATTTATTTATTTTAGAGAACACATGGTCAGGGGGAGGAGCAGAGAGATAGATAGAGAGAGAGAAACCTCAAACAAACTCCCCACGGAGCATGGAGCCCTCCATGGGGGTCAATCCCAGGACCCTGAGATCATGACCTGAGCCTAAATCAAGAGTTGGACTTGAATGATCAACTAACTGAACCACCCATGTGCCCCTATGTGACAATTTCTCTATGCAATTATCCACTGATGGACACTTGGATTGCTTCCATATATTGACTATTGTAAATAATGTTGCCATTAACATTGGTGCATATATATTTTTTGAATTAGTGTTTTCATTTTCTTCAGTAAATACACAAAAGTATAACTGCTTCATCATTTGGTAGTTCTATTTCTAGTTTTTTGAGGAACTGTCATACTATTTTCAACAGTGGCTGTGCCAGTTTTCATTCCCACCATTAGTGCATAAGGGTTCCCCTTTTTTCACATCCTCACCAACCATTTGTTATTTCTAGTCTTTTTGATAACAGCCATCCTACCAGATGTGAGGTGATATTGCATTGTGTTTTGATTTGTATTCCCCTGATGATTAGCGATGTTGAGCATTGTTCATGTACCTATTAAACAGTATGGCTCCTTTAGAAAAAATGTCTATTCAATACTTCTGGCCATTTTTGAATCAGATTTTTTCTTTCTCTTTCTTTCTTTTCTTTTCTTTTTTTTCACTGTTGAGCTATATGAGTTCTTTATATATTTTGGATATTAGTCTCTTATCGGATATATGATTTGCAAATATTTTCTCCTATTCAGTAGGTTGCCTTTTCATTTTGATGATGGTTACCTTTGCTATCAAAGGTTTTTTATTTAGTTTGATGTAGTCTCAATTGTTTATTTTTACTTCTGAATCTTTATACAAAGGGATGATGTAGGGAAGAAACAAACATAGTTAAAACTCAGGAAGTTGGAAGAACTTAGGTTAAAGAAGGACCTGCAGTTGTCCACTACTATTTGGCTTGGCTTCAAAGCTGGCTTCCCAGGTGGGACAGCAGGATAAGTTAGAAATATTTTCTTGCAGTTTGTAAATTAAGGTCCAATGTCTGTGAGGAAGCCTAATGAGGATGCTAAAATTAGAATTCCTGGGCCAGTGATAAGGATGAAGAGGAGAATGTTATGGTGACTGTTAAGAAAATGCATGTGACCTACCCTAAGACAAAAAAAAAAAGCAAACAAACAAACAAACAAACAAAAAATACACACACACAACAACAACAGCAACCCCAGCCAGTGTATCAGCTCTGATTCAGGAAGCATTCATGAAGAGAGAGTACACTTCTGCTGAGCTTATTGACAGAGCTGCCAAGTTCCAGCAAAAGGCCAAGGGAAGTGTCCCACAAAGCTAGTGGGCTTTGGGCCACAGGGGGAATGGCATTTCCCTGACCAGGCAGGAGGCAGAAAAAATGAGCAACATCACCCCACACTCTGCCTTCTGGCAGTGACTGCAGGGCTCTCAGGATTTCAAGGTACTTACTCCCTTATAGAATGAATTATTCTAACCTGCAGGAAGGCTTGGTCCAATAACAGGTTCTCCCAGGGAATTTCAAACCCTCATATATTAGAGAAGAGGTACTCCACATCCTTAGGGAATTGAGAATGAGACAGGCTATGTACACCCCTGTCTTTGAAGGCCCTGATCAGTGCACATTCACTACAGGAATGAAGTTAAGATACTCGAGTCCATTCCAGCACTTGGTATGGTAACCTGATATCCATACTGAGCCCAATTGTGGGACAAGACATTTATGATATTGGGCAATCCATTGCTGATCTGGGAGAAACTGACAAATCCTGAAAACAGAAAGGACTGTGGGAAAGATCTGAGATAGAGAGGGGAATTTGGAAAACAAAGGAGCTATCTGAATCCACTATAAAGGATCTGATAAAAGTAACCCAGAGGCAAATGTGGTCTGACCTAATTGCTGCCAGGACCCCACTTAAACATATAAACCAACAAGCCAACACTATGTTGCTTACCCTATGGAAAGCCTTAATACCCAAACACATAACAGTTCAGTCCTGTCCCATCTGCCCCTGTCATCCCTGATGCCCTACCTGCTTCTATGTAGATGTTACAGATATAGTCTTATTTGGGGTGGGTGGCTCCCACATTGCAGGTATAAGATGCAAGCTAAGACTGGAGGCCTCATATCAAGCTCACTATTCACTGGTCTTCCAGGACCAAACAAAAGACGATGGCTCTGGTGGATACTGGAGTCAAATGTAATATACAGTAATTGTCAGAAGTTTCCTGACCCTCTCAGCATCATCAATGGTTATGGAGGGCAAACGTTATGATAAAGAAAGTCCTTTAGACCCTGCCAATTGTGCATTCTCCCCACCAAGAATATGAGGTTTTTATCTTCTTAATACCAGAGAACTACTGAAATCCTTTAAGGTCCTACTGTAAAACTTTATCAGTGAATTCCACCTCTGGGTTAGAGTAATCAAACCAGTGCTAAGGGAAAATGCTAACTGGAACTGGAAGCCTGCCAGCCCTTGAAGAGTGTGGTGACTGTCTGACAATGGTATGCCTGAGGGACATGAGGGGACAGGAGAAACTATCCACAAACTGAATTGAGTTGATTCTGCATGTCCTGCCCATTGTGCTTTCAACAGTAGTATGGCCAGTAGAAAAACCAGAAGGCTCATGGCAGATGTCCAAGGACTACCAAGAATTGTATAAATTAGCATTCCCCATCCATGTGGCTGTGCTCAGTGTTGCCACCATCTTAGATACATTGGCCATGATCTTAATCATTTGCTAGGATTTTTCATTATATCCCTGGCCATTGAATCATAAGATCAACTTGCCATCATGTGTGAAGGGCAATGATAGACTTTTTAAGTGCTTCCCCAAGGTTACCTGCAAAGCTTTACCAATGTCATGGGCTGATAACTGAGATTGCTCCCTGTTCTTCTTTCCTACATCAGTAAAATATGCCTCTTACACTGATGATACAATGTTAACATGTGAAGAATTGCCTCTGCTGAAGAATAATCTACAAACTTCGCTGGAACATCTACCAGGGAGAGGATGGGCAGTGAATCCATGGAAAATTCAAGGTTCAGACATGCTATAAAATTTCTCAGTCATCCAGTTAGATAGGATGAGTGTTTTCCCAGAAATGATTGGTAAGGGGAAAGTTTATCCAGCCCCTCAGAATGTGAAAGAGGTGCAAGCCTTTGCAGGGATTTGGGAATTTTGGAGGACTTTTGTACTCCACCTGGCACAGTGCATTTTGCACCTTATTCTGCCTGATAAATAAAGGGCACATGTGGCTCTGGGAATCAGAGTAGCAAGTTGCCTTTGAAAAGACAAAAATACTAGTGAAGCAGATTAAATATCCCAATATCTCCCAAGAAGAGCTACCCTTTGAGTCAGATATATCTGTGACTCTAGAAGGAAGGCATTGGCACTATGTCAGAGTCAACAGAAGGAGAAAGTAACCTGAGGATCTTGATCTCAGCTCTGGAAGGGGTCAGAAACTTGATATACCCCCATAGAACAACAACTCCTAGCAATATACTCAGTGCCCCTCCAGGTGTAGCCCGTAACATAGGATCAATATACCATTGTAAGAAGTTCCCTTCCTATCAAGGGGTAACTTGAGAATATAAGCCTCCTCTGCCATGACTCTTTGACTAAGTGGCATGCCTATTTGGAACAGAGAATCAGTCTGAACACAGGCCCATGGTCTAGAAATGCAGGCACCACTAGACCCCTAGAAAATGTAGATAGTTCAAATTCCCCCATGCCTATCCTTATAGTAGCCATTACAGCCTGTAGAGAGGGAATGGGAGAAATTCTCACAGATGCTGGTATACAGATGGAGCTAGTCTGGCCACTTGGATTATTGTTGCTATTCAGCCCAATACTGACACCATTTAGGTGTCAGGAACAAACTGCAATGGCCAGTAGCTTGAACTCAGAGCAATTTGGCTGATAATCTCATGAGCCCTGGCTGTTAACCCTTTTCACTTACAGCTGGACTATTTTAAAGGGATTTAGCCTATGTCCTGGGCAATGTAAAGGTGATGAGTGGATGGTCATGAATAAGTCTTTGTAGAGTCAGAATATATAAAAGGTATTTGAGAGTCTGAGGTATTCCTCTCTGTTTTAGGTGCCTGGTACATAAGGCACTGACAACCCCTGGTAATCAGGAAGCTGATGCCATGGCTCAAGTACAAATCCTAGCAACAGATCCTTCTGTAGCTATGGCAAATTGAATGCATAGAAAGAATGGCCACTGCAGTGTTTGAATGAGGTGGCAAATTGCCAAGAATGCTTGATTGCCCTTGAAATACAGTGACTTGGTTAATACAATAACAGCATGCCCTGTGTGTTTTAAACAATATCCAAGGTATCTGCCAAAGGAGTCTGAGACCACCCATTGGTGTTTCCAACCAGTGAGAGATTGATGTATTGATTATATTAGGCCCTTCCCTATGTGTGAGTGTTCTAAATATGCCCTGGTTTGTGTGGACACTGCATGTGGTCTAACCAAAGGTTTCCTTTGTTGCTGCACCAACAAAGCTGCCACAAACAAGGGACAAGAGAAACTAAGTACCATGTATGTATACCCTCATTAAACAGATAGTGACCAAAGGTCACATTTCAGAAGTCATGATGAGCAAGACTGGGCAAAATAACATTACCTGATTTCAAGCTTTACTACAAAGCTGTGATCACCAAGACAGCATGGTACTGGCACAAAAACAGACACACAGACCAGTGGAACAGAGTAGACAGCCACGATATACCCTCAACTCTATGGTCAAATAATCTTTGACAAAACAGGAAAAAATATACAGTGGAAAAAAGACAGTCTCTTCAATAAATGGTGCTGGGGAAATTGGACAGCTATGTGTAGAGGAATGAAAGTCGAATATTCTCTTACACCATAAACAAAATAAACTCGAAATGGATAAAAGACCTCCATGTGAGACAGGAATCCATCAGAATCCTAGAGGAGAACATAGGCAGTAACCTCTTCGATATCAGCCACACAGCAACTTCTTTCAAGATATGTCTCCAAAGACAATGGAAACAAAAGGGAAAATGAACTTTTGGGACTTCATCAAGATCAAAAGCTTCTCGACAGCAAAGGAAACAGTCAACAAAACAAAGAGGCAACTCACAGAATGGGAGAAGATATTTGCAAATGACAGTACAGATAAAAGGTTGATATACAGGATCTATAAGGAACTCCTCAAACTCAACACACACAAAACAGATAATCAGGGTGCCTGGGTGGCTCAGTGGGTTAAGCTGCTGCCTTTGGCTCAGGTCATGATCTCAGGGTCCTGGGATCCAGTCCCGCATTGGGCTCTCTGCTCAGCAGGGAGCCTGCTTCCCTCTCTCTCTCTCTGCCTGCCTCTCTGTCTACTTGTGATCTCTCTCTGTCAAATAAATAAATAAAATCTTAAAAAAAAACAGATAATCATATCAAAAAATGGGCAGAAGATATGAACAGACACTTCTCCAATGAAGACATACAAATGGCTATCAGACACATGAAAAAAAAAATGCTCATCATCACTAGCCATCAGGGAGATTCAAATTAAAACCACATTGAGATATCACCTGACACCAGTTAGAAGGGCCAAAATTAGCAAGAGAGGAAACAACATGTGTTGGAGAGGATGTGGAAAAATGGGAACCCTCTTACACTGTTGGTGGGAATGCAAATTGGTGTAGCCACTTTGGAGAACAGTGTGGAGATTCCTCAAGAAATTAAAAATAGAGCTTCCCTATGACCCTGCAATTGTACTACTAGGTATTTACCCCAAAGATACAGATGTAGTGAAAAGAAGGGCCATCTGTACCCTAATGTTTATAGCAGAAATGGCCACGGTCGCCAAACTGTGGAAAGAACCAAGATGACCTTCAATGGACGAATGGATAAGGAAGATGTGGTCCGTATACACGATGGAGTATTATGCCTCCATCAGAAAGGATGAATACCCAACTTTTGTAGCAACATGGGAGGGGAAGGGATTATGCTGAGTGAAATAAGTTAAGCAGAGAGAGTCAAGTATCATATGGATTCACTTATTTGTGGAGCATAACAAATAACATGGAGGACGTGGGGAGATGGAGAAGAGAAGGGAGTTGAGGGAAATTGGAAAGGGAGATGAACCATGAGAGACTATGGACTCTGAAAAACAACCTGAGGGTTTTGAAGGGGCGGGGGGTGGAAGGTTGGGGGAACCAGGTGGTGGATATTGGGGAGGGCATGTATTGCATGTAGCTCTGGGTGTGGTGCAAAAACAATGAATACTGTTACACTGAAAAGAAATTTAAAAAAATAATAATAATAGTAAAAAATAATATGATGTTGAATGAAGGTTCCATCTCCTGTATAACCCATGAACAACAGGATTGGCATAAAGGAAATAAAAAATATTTTTAAAAGTATTTTAATTAATTTATTTATTTTTTCAGCATAACAGTATTCATTGTATTTGCACATCACCCAGTACTCCATGCAATACATGCCCTCCCTACTACCTACCACCTGGTTCCCCCAACATCCCACCCCCGCCCCTTCAAAACCCTCAGGTTGTTTTTTTAGAGTCCATAGTCTCTTATGATTCACCTCCTCTTCCAATTTCCCTCAACTTCCTTCTCCTCTCCATCTCCCAATGTCCTCCATATCATTTGTTATGTTCCACAAATAAGTGAAACCATATGATACTTGACTCTCTCTGCTTGACTTATATCACTCAGCATAATCACTTCCAGTCCCATCCACGTTGCTACAAAAGTTGGGTATTCATCCTTTCTTTTTTTTTTTTTTTTAATAAACATATAATGTATTTTTATCCCCAGGGGTACAGGTCTGTGAATCAAAAGGTTTACACATTTCACAGCACTCATGATAGCACATACCCTCCCCAAGTCCATAACCCGCTCCCCCTCTCCCAACCCCACCTCCCCCCAGCAAACCCCAGTTTGTTTTGTGAGATTAAGAGTCATTTATGGTTTGTCTCCCTCCCAATCCCATCTTGTTTCATTTATTCTTATCCTATTCCCCCTAACCCCCATGTTGCATCTCCATGTCCTCATATCAGGGAGATCATATGACAGTTGTCTTTCTCCAATTGACTTATTTCACTAAGCATGATACCCTCTAGTTCCATCCACGTCGTCGTAAATGGCAAGATTTCATTTCTTTTGATGGCTGCATAGTATTCCATAGTGTGTATATACCACCTCTTCTTTATCCATTCATCTGTTCATGGACATCTAGGTTCCTTCCATAGTTTGGCTATTGTAGACATTGCTGCTATAAACATTCGGGTACACGTGCCCCTTCAGATCACTATGTTTGTATCTTTAGGGTAAATACCCAGTAGTGCAATTTCTGGGTCATAGGATAGTTCTATTTTCAACATTTTGAGGAACCTCCATGCTGTTTTCCAGAGTGGTTGCACCAGCTTGAATTCCCACCAACAGTGGAGGAGGGTTCCCCATTCTCTGAATCCTCACCAGCATCTCTCATTTCCTGACTTGTTAATTTTAGCCATTCTGACTGGTGTGAAATGGTATCTCATTGTGGTTTTGATTTGTATTTCCCTGATGCCGAGTGATGTGGAACACTTTTTCATGTTTCTGTTGGCCATCTGGATGTCTTCTTTGCAGAAATGTCTGTTCATATCCTCTGCCCATTTCTTGATTGAATTGTTTGTTCTTTGGGTGTTGAGATTGCTAAGTTCCTTATAGATTTTGGACACTAGCCCTTTATCTGATATGTCACTTGCAAATATCTTCTCCCGTTCTGTCAGTTGTCTTTTGGTTTTGTTAACTGTTTCCTTTGCTGTGCAAAAGCTTTTGATCTTGATGAAATCCCAATAGTTCATTTTTGCCCTTGCTTCCCTTGCCTTTGCCGATGTTGCTAGGAATATGTTGCTGCAGCTGAGGTTGAAGAGGTTGCTGCCTGTGTTCTCCTCAAGGATTTTGATGGATTCCTTTCTCACATTGAGGTCCTTCATCCATTTTGAGTCTATTTTCGTGTGTGGTGTAAGGAAGTGGTCCAATTTCATTTTTCTGCATGTGGCTGTCCAATTTTCCCAGCACCCTATATTCTTTCCTGCTTTGTCGAAGATTAGTTGACCATAGAATTGAGGGTGTATTTCTGGGCTCTCTATTCTGTTCCATTGATCTATGTGTCTGTTTCTGTGCCAGGACCATGCTGTCTTGATGATGACAGCTTTGTAATAGAGCTTGAAGTCCAGAAATGTGATGCCACTAACTTTGGCTTTCTTTTTCAATATTCCTTTGGCTATTCGAGGTCTTCTCTGGTTCCATATAAATTTTCGGATTATTTGTTTCATTTCTTTGAAAAAAATGGATGGTATTTTGATAGGGATTGCATTAAATGTGTAGATTGCTTTAGGTAGCATAGACATTTTCATAATATTTATTCTTCCAATCCAGGAGCATGGAGCATTTTTCCATTTCTTTGAGACTTCCTTAATTTCTTTCATGAGTACTTTATACTTTTTTGCATATAGACTCTTAGCCTCTTTGGTTAGGTTTATTCCTAGGTATCTTATGATTTTGGGTGCAATTGTAAATGGGATTGACTCTTTAATTTCTCTTTCTTCTGTCTTGTTGTTGGTGTACAGAAATGCAACTGCTTTCTGTGCATTGATTTTATATCCTGACACTTTACTGAATTCCTGTACAAGTTCTAGCAGTTTTGGAGTGGAGTCTTTTGGGTTTTCCACATATAGTATCATATCATTTGCAAAGAGTGATAGTTTGACTTCTTCTTTGCTGATTTGGATGCCTTTAATTTCTTTTTGTTGTCTGATTGCTGGGCCTAGGACTTCTAGTACTATGTTGAATAGCGGTGGTGATGATGGACATCCCTGCCATGTTCCTGACCTTAACAGAAAAGCTTTCAGTTTTTCTCCATTGAGAATGATATTTGCGGTGGGTTTTTCATAGATGGCTTTGATAATATTGAGGTATGTGCCCTCTATCCCTACTCTTTGAAAAGTTTTGATCAGGAAGGGATGCTGTACTTTGTCAAATGCTTTTTCAGCATCTATTGAGAGTATCATATGGTTCTTGTTCTTTCTTTTATTAATATGTTCTATCACATTGATTGATTTGCGGATGTTGAACCAACCCTGAAGCCCGGGAGTAAATCCCACTTGATCGTGGTGAATAATCCTTTTAATGTACTGTTGAATTCTATTGGCTAGTATTTTGGTGAGAATTTTTGCATCTGTGTTCATCAAGGATATTGGTCTGTAATTCTCTTTTTTGGTGGGATCCTTGTCTGGTTTTGGGATCAAGGTGATGCTGGCCTCATAAAATGAGTTTGGAAGTTTTCCTTCCATTTCTATTTTTTGGAACAGTTTTAGGAGAATAGGAATTAGTTATTCTTTAAATGGTAGAATTCTCCTGGGAAGCGTTGTGGCCCTGAGCTTTTGTTTGTTTGGAGATTTTTGATGACTGTTTCAATCTCCTTACTGGTTATGGGCCTGTTCAGGTTTTCTAGTTCTTTCTGGTTCAGTTGTGGTAGTTTATATGTCTCTAGGAATGCATCCATTTCTTCCAGATTGTCAAATTTGTTGGCATAGAGTTGCTCATAGTATGTTCTTATAATTGTCTGTATTTCTTTGGTGTTAGTTGTGATCTCTCCTTTTTCATTCATGATTTTATTTATTTGGGTCCTTTCTCTTTTCTTTTTGATAAGTCTGGCCAGGGGTTTATCAATCTTATTAATTCTATCAAAGAACCAGCTCCTAGTTTCATTGATTTGTTCTATTGTTTTTTTTCGTTTCTATTTCATTGTTTTCTTCTCTGGTCTTTATGATTTCTCTTCTCCTGCTGGGTTTAGGGTTTCTTTCTTGTTCTTTCTCCAGCTACTTTAGGTATAGGGTTAGGTTGTGTACCTGAGACCTTTCTTGTTTCTTGCGAAAGGCTTGTACCGCTATATATTTTCCTCTCAGGACTGCCTTTGCTGTGTCCCACAGATTTTGCATCATTGTGTTTTCATTATCATTTGTTTCCATGAATTTTTTCAATTCTTCTTTAATTTCCTGGTTGACCCATTCATCCTTTAGAAGGATGCTTTTTAGTCTCCATGTATTTGGGTTCTTTCCAGCTTTCCTCTTGTGATTGAGTTCTAGCATCAGAGTATTGTGGTCTGAAAATATGCAGGGAATGATCCCAATCTTTTGGTACCTGTTGAGACCTGATTTGTGACCCAGGATGTGATCTATTCTGGAGAATGTTCCATGTGCACTAGAGAAGAATGTGTATTCTGTTGCTTTGGGATGAAATGTTCTGAATATATCTGTGATGTCCATCTGGTCCAGTGTGTCATTTAAGGCCTTTATTTCCTTGTTGATCTTTTGCTTGGATCATCTGTCCATTTCAGTGAGGGGAGTGTTAAAGCCCCCTACTATTACTGCATTATTATTGATGTGTTTCTTTGATTTTGTTATTAATTGGTTGATATAGTTGGCTGCTCCCACGTTAGGGGCATAGATATTGAAAATTGTTAGATCTTCTTGTTGGACAGACCCTTTGAGTAGGATATAGTGTCCTTCCTCCTCTCTTATTATAGTCTTTGGCTTAAAATCTAATTGATCTGATATAAGGATTGCCACCCCAGCTTTCTTCTGATGCCCATTAGCATGGTAATGCTTTAAATCTGGAAGTGTCTTCGCGTCTAAAATGAGTTTCTTGTATGCAACATACTGATGGGTTTTGTTTTTTTATCCATTCTGATACCCTGTGTCTTTTGATTGGGGCATTTAGCCCATTAACCTTCAGGATAACTATTGAGAGATATGAATTTAGTGCCATTATTAGCCTGTAAGGTGATTGTCACTGTATATTGTCTCTGTACCTTTCTGATCTACTACTTTTAGGCTCTCTCTTTGCTTAGAGGACCCCTTCCAATATTTCCTGTAGAGCTGGTTTGGTGTTTGCAAATTCTTTCAGTTTTTGTTTGTCCTGGAAACTTTTTATCTCTCCATTTTCAATGATAGCCTAGCTGGATAGAGTATTCTTGGCTGCATGTTTTTCTAGTTTAGTGCTCTGAATATATCATGCCAGCTCTTTCTGGCCTACCAGGTCTCTGTGGATAAGTCTGCTGCCAATCTAATATTTTTACCATTGTATGTTACAGACTTCTTTTCCCGGGCTGCTTTCAGGATTTTCTCTTTGTCACTAAGACTTGTAAATTTTCCTATTAGGTGACGGGGTGTGGATCTATTCTTGTTGACTTTGAGGGGGGTTCTCTGCACCTCCTGGATTTTTATGCTTGTTCCCTTTGCCATATTAGGGAAATTCTCTCCAATAATTCTCTCCAGTAGACCTTCTGCTCCCCTCTCTCTTTCTTCTTCTTCTGGAATCCCAATTATTCTAATGTTGTTTCGTCTTATGTTGTCACTTATCTCTCGAATTCTCCCCTCGTGATCCATTAGCTGTTTGTCCCTCTTTTGCTCAGCTTCTTTATTCTCTGTCATTTGGTCTTCTATATCACTAATTCTTTCTTCTGCCTCATTTATCCTAGCAGTGAGAGCCTCCATTTTTGATTGCACCTCATTAATAGCTTTTTTGATTTCAGCTTGATTAGATTTTAGTTCCTTAATTTCTCAGAAAGGGCTTTTATATCTCCAGAGAGGGTTTCTCTAATATCTTCCATGCCTTTTTCGAGCCCGGCTAGAACATTCAGAATCATCATTCTGAACTCTTGATCTGACATATTACCAATGTCTGTGTTGATTAGGTCCTAGCCTTCGGTACTGCCTCTTGTTCTTTTGTTTGTGGTGATTTTTTCCACCTTGTCATTTTGTCCAGATAAGAGGATATGAAGGATCAGATAAAATACTAAAAGGGTGGCAAAAACCACAGAAAAATGTGCTGTAACCAAATCAGAAGAGACCTCAAATTGTTGGGGGGGAGAAAGGAGATAAAAAGAGGTTCAGAAAAAAATTTAAAAAATAAAGCAAATAAATAAAAAATATAAAAAAGAAAGAAAAAACATATATTTTAGAAAAAGTAGTCAAAAACATTAAAAAAGAAAAGGGTAAAAGTTTTAAAAAATTTAGCAGAAGAAGAAAAAAGATTGAAAAAAAAATTTAATTAACCACAAGACTAAAGAATCATGGGGAGAAAGCCATGAGTTCCGTGCTTTCCTTTCTCCTCCTCTGGAATTCCACTGCTGTCTTAGGTATTTGAACCTGTTTTCGTGATAGATGAACTTCGTCCTGGCTGGATATTTTGTTGATCTTCTGGGGGAGGGGCCTGTTGTAGTGACTCTCAATTGTCTTTACCCGAGGCGGAATTGCACCACCTTTACCGGGGGCTGGACTACGTAATCCATTCAGGTTCGCTTTTGGGAGCTTCTGTTCCTTGAACGCTTTCCATAGAGTTCTGGAGGACGGGAATGAAAATGGCGGCTCCCAGTCTCCAGCCCGGAGGAGCCGAGAGCCCGGGGCCCCATTCCTCAGTGCGCCCCCAGAGGACAGCACCCAGTCACTCCTGTATCCCTAGCCTCCAGCCGTGCTCCAAGCTCACCCAGCCCGTGACCAGTTCAAGGTAACTCCGAGCTGAGAGTTCAGTCCTCGGCTCTGTCTCTGTAGCCAGCTTCTCTGTTCTTACACCTGCGAGCTCTGCGACACTCTGACACCCCCGATCCTTCTGTGACCCTGCAGGACCTGGGGCTATGTTGACCCCATGTGGGCTTCACCCCAGTTTAGCCTCTGGAGCAATGTCCCTCAGTGGACCAGACTTTTAAAAGTCCTGATTTTGTGCTCTGTTGCTCTGCCACTTGCCAGGAGCTGGCCCCTCCCCCTGCGGTCTATCTTCCCGTCGTTTTAGATTCACTTCTCCGCCAGTCCTACCTTTCAGAAAGTGGTTGATTTTCTGTTTCTAGAGTTGCTGTTCTTCTTCTCTTCAATCTTGCATTGGATTTGTAGGTGTTTGCAATGTTTAGATAAGCTATTGAGCTGATCTCCTGTTACCTGATGTACTCTCAGCCTGCTACTTCTCCGCCATCTTGACTCCGACCTTAAAAGTATTTTAAAAAGCAGATTAAATTGCTAAGAGGTAAATCTTTGGCCAGGTGAACTAAAGTACTGACTCAGGATTTAATATATTTGAATGGCCAACCAGTAGGGCTTATTGCCCCATATGCCAGACTGGGGACCCCATCAAGGCACCTAAGATGGTAAAGATATAGAAGACTTTGAAAACAGCTGTTGCAATGCTCACCATGCTGTGCAGTTGGGAACACCAAGCCCCATCACAAAAGGGAAAGTGTGTCCACTCAGTTGCCTGACAAAGAAATCAATCCAACTTCTGAGCATATGGTCAACTGCCTTTCTCTAGCTGATCAGACTGCCATGAAGGGTATATTGCCAATCCAAGGAGGGGACTGGAAGGCCCTAAAACAGTATATTCTGTATGAATAAGCTAGAATTAGTACTCTTAATTCATTTGATATTACCAATATTTATTTTGAAGAGATAGAGTCGGGGGAAGGGCAGAGGAAGAGAGAGAGAAAATCTCAAAGACACATCATGCTGAGTGTGAGGATCCATTTCATCACCATGAAATCAAACTGAAATCAAGAGTCAAATGAAGAGGTTCCCCAGCATGGCACACCCTATTAATAACACTGGACATGGGTATTTTTTCTGTCAATCAAACTACATAGGCAGTTCGTCAGACTGCTGACCAGAAGGGTCCTAAAAATACCACTATTAGAGTCATGGGTAGTTATGCTTAGACTTGGGATAGATTTGTGTGACTTACCCTAGGTTGTAGACATTTGAGCCAGGCACTGCTATATTGGTGTATTGAATGGATGGAAACTTCTGTGACCTGCATGTACTCAGGCAGGCTAAAGAATGTTGTTTGTGAGACTTATGCTGCATGAGTGACCTTGGGAGCCTGGTTAGTTGTCATTAGCTGGCCTCTAAGTCAGAATTGGCTTTTCTTGTCTAGATACCAAGACCTATAAATCTTGCTTTGCATCTCCTCCAGCTCCAGACTGACCTGGCCCCACAGAATGGGATCTGGTAGGGGAGGAAAGCACACGTCATCCAGGCTCCTTGAAAATGTAAAGATATAATAACATAGAAATGAAGCCTGTTCCAAACTGCACATAGGCTAACAAATGACTAAATTCAGACCATGTCATTTGCCCTATAAATATGGCCCTTATGGGGATGGTTAGTTGGAAGTCTCACCTGTGGGGAGGACTCTACTTTCAAGCCTCTCAGTAGGGCTCCATCTTGGCTGTTTCCACAGGGCTTCCCCATATAATGAGGTTGGATGTTGTAAGTACCTGATTTGATATAACTCTCTCTTATTCTCCTTTACTGCTTAATATTGCCCTCATCTATGTGCAGACTTCCCTTTTTTTTTGTTTCTGTTAGAATTTTGTAATATCAGTAAAGTGTTTTTTCCCCTTCAAAACTGAAAGTATGGCTACTGTGAATCTTTTGTTTAGGACAGTTGGAAACAAACAAAAAAAAAATTGTAAACAAAACCAACCCAATTATATCAGGAATATGGGATGGATACCAGTAGAACTGCATTGTTTTTCTGTCATATTAAAGAATAGCAACTGGTTTGGCAACAATGGGTTACACCCTCTAACTATTTATTGAGCATTCCTCAATGGGACCCAAAGGTTGTGTGGCACAAATCTTTGACTGTGAATCCCACCTGGGTGAGCAGGCTGCTGTACCCTAGATATTCCCTAGACACAGGGTAGAATTCATCCCACATAACAACAATTGCTACTTTCCCTCTTCTGAAAGCTAGGTGGACATATTCTGTATCCACTGTCAAAATAATTTGCCCACCATCTCTGTGCCTTCTATAGGCCTAGAGGATATTACAGCACATATAGAAACCCTTACTTAGTTCACCCAGGGAGATTTAATAATAGCTAACAAAATCTGTGTTTTTAGAAATGTCTCTAATAAGAAAAGCTGTCTTCCTACATAAGAAGACCAGGGACATTTACTGCCTTACAAGGAGGCACCTATGTCATTATCCAAATGGTGTTGTGTATCCATACCTGATGAATCTGCTAATGTGTCATCTCTATTAAATTACATGAAGGAGAGAGTGAATACCCTGAGTGAAGCAACCCCCAGCTTAGCAGATTTTATAAATCAATGGTTTGGCTTATGGGACTCTAGGTGGAAAAAGTTGTCACTGATCTGGGCAATCATTGTCTTAATCTGTGTTTTCTCTTGCATGTGCCTGTTGTTGCTCTGGAATCTGCCTCCAATACAACCAGAGAGCTCTGCCGGGCCTCTTTTACATGGGCACTAACCTCATTTGGGAAGGTTCCACCCACATGAACTAATCACTTTCCAAAGGCCCCACCTTGAAATACCCTCACACTGAGAATTAGCTTCCAACATGTAAATGGGGCGGGGGAGTCGTAGGCAGGAACAACATTCTATTTGTATTCAATTTATGGGACATTCCAAATGATGTATTGGCAAATAGCATACCCAACCATTTATAACCAAAAATGTTAAAAAATAAAATGAGATTATGATGAATTAATATTATTTTAGCTTTTTTTTCAAATATTGATAATTCTAAGTTCAACTACAATAACTTAGGTCCAAGTATAACTTTATGTACTATACTTGTAGCAATAAATCTCACTGGGTAATTCATAACTACTTGATTATCATTTACTATAAAACAAATGATGAATAGCTGTAGTTC